>NW_027667020.1:467500-490000 GCF_963457725.1 Sprattus sprattus | reverse complement strand
GTCCCCTCGATCTGCCAGGGGGGACAGTCATTCACTTTCATTTTCATGCTGTGTTTCAAGGGGGTAACCATGAAGCCGAAGCACTTGCTTGCGTGCACCTTAAGCCCCGTCAGGGCACAGAAGTCATTCAGGATTCTGATATTGAAATCCATGTTCTTCCATGTGTCGCTGACCAGCACCAGGTCATCTGCGAATGCAAGCGAGACCAGCTTTGTGTCTGCGATATTTACTCCCTTACCGAGGCTTTCCAGTGTGTGGAGCAGTGGATCAAGAGCCAGATTGAAAAGCAATGGGGACAGTGGGTCACCCTGCTTCACACCGACTTTCATTGCAATGGGTTCAGATTGTTCTCCCCCGGCCTCAATGCAAGTTACGCCCCCGTCGTACGAGCTTTGTATTGTGTTTATGATGTGTTCATCCAGACCTCTCTGCCTGAGCACTGCAAGCAAGTGCTCGTGTGTCACCGTATCGAAAGCCTTTGCCACGTCCACGAGCACCACCGCTAGTGACTTTCTCTCCCTCCTGCTGGCTTTAACCAGACTTTGAAGGATGTGAAGATTCTCACTACAGCCAGGAGAGTCCCTGAACCCTCGCTGCCTGTCGTGGATAGTGCAGGCTTTCGTAAGGCGCCCATTTAGCAGTCGTGAGAACAGCCGCATCAGCATCGAGCCGATAGTGATTGGGCGCCAGTTATTCGGGTCATTCAACAGCAGAGGGTCGGAGGTCTTTGGTATCAGTACAGTTCTCGCGGGCTTTACACACTGAGGTATGAACCCCGCCGCAAGCCAGCTGCCAAAGAGTTTTGATAGCTTCACACCCTTCGGGTCCCAGAGGAGTAGGTCATCCCGCCCGATGCCGTCCGTGCCTGGTGCCGATTTCCTGTCCGTCTTTCTGAGGTGTGTGAGCACCTCTTCGGGGGTGAACAGGGTGGAGAAGTGTTCGTTGTCCGCCCCGCTGGCGGCCTTAAAGCCTCCCAAGCCCTTGAAGGCACCTTCTGACCCCATCCAACGCCTTTCAAACACTTCGTGTAATTGAGGCAGCGGGACTGGGCAGTCGGTCGCTTCACTCCCGTCAAGGACATAGCTAACAAGCTTAGCCGGGTCCGTACTCATTAGTTTTCTGAGTTTATGGACCTCATCCCTCTTCATTTCTCGCTTGCTTCGGGGCTTCATCGGCTCGCCAGCTTTGCTGTTCTTTTTGGTCGCTGGACCTTTTCTTCTCGCCTCCCTTATCACCATCGCCGTAGCGGTCTCAATGGCCACTGCTGCGCCCGGGTCCTTCCTGCTTGCCAGTGTGAGCGCCCGCCTGATTTCGTGTTCGTGAGTGTACATGTCAATGAGAGCACCAGCTTGCCACCTTAATTTTCTGTTGAGGCCAGTTACTGCTTGTAACCCTCGTGGCTGTATCAGCAGATTGAGTTCAGCAGGGATTTCCTGCCTCTCCAGGTTTGCCTCTGTTGGCTGCAGTAAGAGCTTAGTGCTTCTCCTGTGAGATTGCCGTCTCATGCACTGTCTTTTCTCTTTCACTTCGTGGGAGGACCTACCTGGAAGCTGACTTGCAATTTCCACATTCATGTAATATACAGAGTATTGGCCTTGCTCGAGAGCCTCCTCCATCTCCATCAAAGTTTTTAGTTCTTTTACAGACCACTTAGCCTTGCGACCTGTGGTCTTGCCCTTCTTCATCGCAGCCATTCCTGCTGGATGTTCTGGCAGATTTCTCTGCCCACCCCGTGGGGTTCCGGTTACTGTGCGGGGTGCAACACCGTACCTGTGATTTTTACAATCGACTTCCACTGCCGACAACGGTTAGGAAACCGAAAAACATATAATTTTATATTATATGATTGCTGTGTGACTTTTACAACTGATTTACACAATCCTCAGCAACGGCCTGCCAGCGGGAGGGGTCGACCGAAATTCCCTACCCTCCCAAGTAGAGGCCCCGTGGGACCTCAGCACCTGGGATGCGAAATCACCGGGGGCAGAAAGGATACTCCGGCGTACACCGGGCGCCTTTCTAGGGTGAAACGTGTGAGACGAATGGCTTTAAAAAAAGATAAAAACAAAATATTATTTTTTCTGTTTAAAGAACTTGCCAGGTTCTTTTCACAGAGTTTGCTGAGTTCTGTTACAGAGTTTGCCACGTTCTGTTTACAGAGTTTGCCTCACTCCGTTTACAGAGTTTTCCGGGTTGTGTATACAGAGTTTGCCAAGTTCTGTCTTCAAAGTATGCCATGTTCTGCTTACAGAGTTTGCCACGTTCTGTTTACAGAGTTTGATTGCGATTTGTGTGTTATTTTTCTCCGGGGATTCATATGCAACTTAGGACATAGTTGCTTCAGGTGGGATTTGAACCTGCGATTCGTGGTGCCGCGCCCTACCCACTGAGCCACCGTGCTGATACAGAATCCCACCTGTCAGTGCGACCAAGTCACCGATTCCTCCCACAGTAAATTTCCAGGCTATTTCCTCTTTCAGAGCCAATCTTTATCCCATAATTGGGGTTATTGCTAGCCAACTTCCCTCAATCATTTGGATCAACTCTGATATTTATTTAGCCTTAATGTTCTTGAGATTCGTTTTTGCCCCGACCCTATGACAGAGTCATAGTTACTTTTCCATAAGAGTCATAGTATGACTCTCTTATGGAACCTTAAGAGACTCATAGTTACTGGTTAACCATGGGTAAAAAAAAGTTGGGGGTGCTGGCGCGAGCTCCATGGCCTACCCTCCCGAGCCAAAACGGTCAGTCCGACGACAGTGCACTTTTTTCGGACACTCTCTGAGGATTCCCCTTAAGCCTGGAGGATGCCAAAAAGAGGTTTTGCCACCGGGTACCATCTCGGGACTAGAGAGCTCCTTTTCAGAAGCCTCCTGGAGGATTGTAACAAGGCCCCAGAAGCTCATAGAGAGTCCGTTGATGGTGCATCTTTCTCGGGCACATGTTTTTGACATTATGGTGCATCTGGAAGTCGAAAACAAGGGACTCGAAGCTCGCAGAGAGTCCGTTGATGGTGCATCTTTGGCGGACACATGTTTTTGACATTATGGTGCCTCTGGAAGTCGAAAACAAGGGACTCAAAGCTGGTAAAGAGTCCGTTGATGGTGCTCTGTCCTCGGACACATTATGTTCACATCCTGGTGCCTGTGGAGGATGTAACTAGGGGTGTAGCTGCACATGGCCAGTCCGCTGAAGGTGACCTATTCTCGGACACATTCTGTCACATCCTGGTGCCTGTGGAAGGTGTAACTAGGGGTGTAGCTGCACATGGCCAGTCCGCTGAAGGTGCACTGTTCTCGGACACATGTTCCTCAAATCCTGGTCCTCCTGGAGGATATAGAGGGGTCTAGAGGCTCATGGCATGTCCGCTGAAGGTGCAGTATTCTCGGAAACCTTTGAGCAGGGTCCTACCCCTCTGGAGGTCTGAAAATTCTGGAACACATTATGTTCACACCCTGGTGCCTCTGGAAGTCGAAAACAAGGGACTCGAAGCTGGTAAAGAGTCCGTTGATGGTGCTCTGTCCTCGGAAACATTATGTTCACATCCTGGTGCCTGTGGAGGATGTAACTAGGGGTGTAGCTGCACAAGGCCAGTCCGCTGAAGGTGACCTATTCTCGGACACATTCTGTCACATCCTGGTGCCTGTGGAGGATGTAACTAGGGGTGTAGCTGCACATGGTCAGTCCGCTGAAGGTGACCTATTCTCGGACACATTCTGTCACATCCTGGTGCCTGTGGAGGATGTTACTAGGGGTGCAGCTGCACATGGCCAGTCCGCTGAAGGTGACCTATTCTCGGACACATTCTGTCACATCCTGGTGCCTGTGGAGGATGTAACCAGGGGTGTAGCTGCTCAGGGCCAGTCCGCTGAGGGTGCACTGTTCTCGGACACATGTTCCTCAAATCCTGGTCCTCCTGGAGGATATAGAGGGGTCTAGAGGCTCATGGCATGTCCGCTGAAGGTGCAGTATTCTCGGACACCTTCGAGCAGGGTCCTACCCCTCTGGAGGTCTGAAAATTCTGGAACACATTATGTTCACACCCTGGTGCCTCTGGAAGTCGAAAACAAGGGACTCGAAGCTGGTAAAGAGTCCGTTGATGGTGCTCTGTCCTCCCCTCTGGAGGTCTGAAAACTGTGGATTTTTTCTAAGTCCATTTTGGTTAACCATGGGTAGGGTTTTGGTTAACCATGGGTACGAAAAAGTTGGGGGTGGTGGCGGAGGCTCCACAAAATACCCTCCCGACCGAAAACGGTCAGTCCGACGACCATGCACCTTTCTCGGACACCTTCTGAAAATCCCCCTAAGGCCTGGAGGATCACAGAAAGAGGTTTTGCCACCGGGTGACGGCGCGAAATCGAGAGCACCCTAAAAAAGTGGACTTAGGCTCAGAACGAAAAATAAAAAAAGTTCCACAAAGAAGTAACTCAGCCTCTGAGTGTCCGATTTTCAAGCGGTTTGAAGCGGACTGTTGACCATACTCTCCTCCCTCTCCCGGAGGATATATAGGGGTCTAGAGGCTCAAGGCATGTCCGCTGAAGGTGACCTATTCTCGGACACATTCTGTCACATCCTGGTGCCTGTGGAGGATGTAACCAGGGGTGTAGCTGCTCAGGGCCAGTCCGCTGAGGGTGCACTGTTCTCGGACACATGTTCCTCAAATCCTGGTTCTCCTGGAGGATATAGAGGGGTCTAGAGGCTCATGGCATGTCCGCTGAAGGTGCAGTATTCTCGGACACCTTTGAGCAGGGTCCTACCCCTCTGGAGGTCTGAAAACTGTGGATTTTTTCTAAGTCCATTTTGGTTAACCATGGGTAGGGTTTTGGTTAACCATGGGTACGAAAAAGTTGGGGGTGGTGGCGGAGGCTCCACAAAATACCCTCCCGACCGAAAACGGTCAGTCCGACGACCATGCACCTTTCTCGGACACCTTCTGAAAATCCCCTAAGGCCTGGAGGATCACAGAAAGAGGTTTTGCCACCGGGTGACGGCGCGAAATCGAGAGCACCCTAAAAAAGTGGACTTAGGCTCAGAATGAAAAATAAAAAAAGTTCCACGAGAGGTAACTCAGCCTCTGAGTGTCCGATTTTCAAGCGGTTTGAAGCGGACTGTTGACCACACTCTCCTCCCTCTCCTCTCCTAAACCTTCTGACCGATTGGAAACCGTGACCCGCCAGGGGAGGCACCCTGTCTCACAGGTCCCACCTCCCAGCCACCGCGGTCAGCCTCCAGGCCGGGGACGCCGAGGAATCTACGGAGCTCTCTGTCACCGCGCCGAACCCTTTTCTAGCGAGAATTTGCCCCGGATGAGTGGGGAGAGGCATATTAGTGGCTGAGGTACCTGAGAAGCACAGGTTCGAACCCCGCAAAGGGCAAGTCTCGGTGAAACCACCCATTAAAGGTGTTAGTTTCGACGAAACCACCTGAAAATCGTAGGATCGAACCCCACATGAAGCAACTCTGAGAGAGAGAAAGATTGAAAGAGAAAGAGCCTGGGAAAATATGGGGTGAGGAATCGGTGATTTGGGCGCACTGACAGGCGGAATTCTGTACCAGCACGGTGGCTTAGTGGGTAGGGCGCGGCACCACAGACCTGATGAGCACAGGTTCGAAACCCGCAAAGGGTAAGATTCCAGAAAACCATCTGAGAATTGCAGGTTCAAATCCCACCTGAAGCAACTCTGTCCTAAGTTGTGAATGACTCCCCGGTATGAAAGAAAGGCTCGACTCTATAAAGGAAAAGCTATACAGGGCAGAAGCACCGGACCACGATGCACATTATATCCTTAAAAACCTACACATAATAAGCAGCTCAACACCCCGTAGTGCAACTGCGCTACACACTTAACAAACACACCACACAGTCAACTGCGCTACACACTAAACAAACACACCACACAGTGGGGCGTGGCAGATCGGTATGAATCTCCGGTTTTCATGAGGCGAACTTGTGCTGATGACTGATCGTCTGAAGGCTGTGGCGGCAAGTGAGAAACGGAGCGAGCTATCTAGAATTCAATGGCGACCTCAGTTAGACGTCCAGCAGTGCTGGGAGCTCTGTGTGTGTCTGTGGGAGCCTCATGAAGCTCACTGTGTTTGGGGGCAGTGGGCTGGGGCTGAGGGCAGTACTGGGGGTCAGGGTTAGTGCTGGGCAGTGCTGGGAGCTCTGTGTGTGTCTGTGGGACCCTCAGAGAGCTTTAATATGAAAGAAAGGCTCGACTCTATAAAGGAAAAGCTATACAGGGCGGAAGCACCGGACCACGATGCACATTGCATCCTTAAAAACCTACACATAATAAGCAGCTCAACACCCCGTAGTGCAACTGCGCTACACACTAAACAAACACACCACACAGTCAACTGCGCTACACACTAAACAAACACACCACACAGTGGGGCGTGGCAGATCGGTATGAATCTCCGGTTTTCATGAGGCGAACTTGTGCTGATGACTGATTGTCTGAAGGCTGTGGCGGCAAGTGAGAAACGGAGCGAGCTATCTAGAATTCAATGGCGACCTCAGTTAGACGTCCAGCAGTGCTGGGAGCTCTGTGTGTGTCTGTGGGAGCCTCGTGAAGCTCACTGTGTTTGGGGGCAGTGGGCTGGGGCTAAGGGCAGTACTGGGGGTTAGGGTTAGTGCTGGGCAGTGCTGGGAGCTCTGTGTGTGTCTGTGGGACCCTCAGAGAGCTTTAATAGCAGGCAGAATTTTTGGGCCTAAAGGGAGACAAGTGTGAGCCATTGGGGCTTGCTGTGACTTAATACAGTACACAGGGCAGTGTTTGGAGCTCTATGTGTGTCTCTCTGACCTCTGGGGACCTTTAATAGACAGCAGGCTAATGAGACCTGTCTGGGGAGGTGTGTGTGTCTCTAGGCCTCCCAGTAAGTGAACCCAACACACTGGGCAGTGTTTGGAGCTCTCTGTGTGTCTCTCTGACCTTTGGGGACCTTTAATAGACAGCAGGCTTCTTAGGCCTGTCTGGGGAGGTTTTTGTGTCTGTAGGCCTCCCAGTAAGTGAACCCAACACACTGGGCAGTGTTTGGAGCTCTCTGGGTGTCTCTCTGACCTTTGGGGACCTTTAATAGACAGCAGGCTTCTTAGGCCTGTCTGGGGAGGTGTGTGTGTCTGTAGGCCTCCCAGTAAGTGAACACAACACACTGGGCAGTGCTGGGAGCTCTCTGTGTGTCTCTCTGACCTTTGGGGACCTTTAATAGACAGCAGGCTTCTTAGGCCTGTCTGGGGAGGTGTGTGTGTCTGTAGGCCTCCCAGTAAGTGAACCCAACACACTGGGCAGTGTTTGGAGCTCTCTGTGTGTCTCTCTGACCTTTGGGGACCTTTAATAGACAGGAGGCTTCTTAAGCCTGTCTGGGGAGGTGTGTGTGTCTGTAGGCCTCCAGTGTTTTCTAAGTCCATTTTGGTTAACCATGGGTAGGGTTTTGGTTAACCAGGGGTTTAGCTGCTCAGGGCCAGTCCGCTGAAGGTGCACTGTTCTCGGACACATGTTCCTCAAATCCTGGTCCTCCTGGAGGATATAGAGGGGTCTAGAGGCTCGAGGCATGTCCGCTGAAGGTGCAGTATTCTCGGACACCTTTGAGCAGGGTCCTACCCCTCTGGAGGTCTGAAAACTGTGGATTTTTTCTAAGTCCATTTTGGTTAACCATGGGTAGGGTTTTGGTTAACCATGGGTACGAAAAAGTTGGGGGTGGTGGCGGAGGCTCCACAAAATACCCTCCCGACCGAAAACGCTCAGTCCGACGACCATGCACCTTTCTCGGACACCTTCTGAAAATCCCCCTAAGGCCTGGAGGATCACAGAAAGAGGTTTTGCCACCGGGTGACGGCGCGAAATCGAGAGCACCCTAAAAAAGTTGACTTAGGCTCAGAACGAAAAATAAAAAAAGTTCCACAAAGAGGTAACTCAGCCTCTGAGTGTCCGATTTTCAAGCGGTTTGAAGCGGACTGTTGACCACACTCTCCTCCCTCTCCCGGAGGATGTATAGGGGTCTAGAGGCTCAAGGCATGTCCGCTGAAGGTGACCTATTCTCGGACACATTCTGTCACATCCTGGTGCCTGTGGAGGATGTAACCAGGGGTGTAGCTGCTCAGGGCCAGTCCGCTGAAGGTGCACTGTTCTCGTACACATGTTCCTCAAATCCTGGTCCTCCTGGAGGATATAGAGGGGTCTAGAGGCTCATGGCATGTCCGCTGAAGGTGCAGTATTCTCGGACACCTTTGAGCAGGGTCCTACCCCTCTGGAGGTCTGAAAACTGTGGATTTTTTCTAAGTCCATTTTGGTTAACCATGGGTAGGGTTTTGGTTAAACATGGGTACGAAAAAGTTGGGGGTGGTGGCGGAGGCTCCACAAAATACCCTCCCGACCGAAAACGGTCAGTCCAACGACCATGTACCTTTCTCGGACACCTTCTGAAAATCCCCCTAAGGCCTGGAGGATCACAGAAAGAGGTTTTGCCATCGGGTGCGGCGCGAAATCGAGAGCACCCTAAAAAAGTGGCTTAGGCTCAGAACGAAAAATAAAAAAAGTTCCACAAAGAGGTAACTCAGCCTCTGAGTGTCCGATTTTGAAGCGGACTGTTGACCACACTCTCCTCCCTCTCCCGGAGGATATATAGGGGTCTAGAGGCTCAAGGCATGTCCGCTGAAGGTGACCTATTCTCGGACACATTCTGTCACATCCTGGTGCCTGTGGAGGATGTAACCAGGGGTGTAGCTGCTCAGGGCCAGTCCGCTGAAGGTGCACTGTTCTCGGACACATGTTCCTCAAATCCTGGTCCTCCTGGAGGATATAGAGGGGTCTAGAGGCTCATGGCATGTCCGCTGAAGGTGCAGTATTCTCGGACACCTTTGAGCAGGGTCCTACCCCTCTGGAGGTCTGAAAACTGTGGATTTTTTCTAAGTCCATTTTGGTTAACCATGGGTAGGGTTTTGGTTAACCATGGGTACGAAAAAGTTGGGGGTGGTGGCGGAGGCGTGGTGGCGGAGGCTCCACAAAATACCCATCCGACCGAAAACGGTCAGTCCGACGACCATGCACCTTTCTCGGACACCTTCTGAAAATCCCCCTAAGGCCTGGAGGATCACAGAAAGAGGTTTTGCCACCGGGTGACGGCGCGAAATCGAGAGCAGTGGCGGACCTAGTCATTTGGGGGCCTAAGGCGAAAACATAGCCAGGGGCCCTCTTCATCCGTCCTTTTAATGCAAAAAAAAAAGGGCCACCTCAAAGCAGGGAAGGACTGGGGGGAAAAAGTGGCCCGGGAGTTGTCTGTCAGAGCGGCCCACTTAATATACGGCGCCTTGCCCGCTCAATGTATGCAAAATACCCATACACTTAACATAATTTTGGATGATTACAAAGAAATAACATTATATATGTTTTTTAATAACATTTGGATCCACAAATTTGCCTGGATGGACACATGGAATAAAATGATACTGGCTATTGTAACACTCCAAGGAAGGTAGGGCCTATAGTTTGCTAGATGAATATGCTTAACTCTGGGCTAGTATCAGATGGTTAGGCCTATATGTATAACTACAGAGCCTTTAGGAATAAATGTCAGCAGAGAAAGAGTACACAATTTTTTTGATAATGATTAGGGCGACCTACATTAAGCAATATCATTTTTTTTGTAGGCTGATTAACTCATACAGCAATACCTTTTTGTATAGTAGATGGCAGCACACAATCAAAATATTTCCCCTCTACCTACATAGCTACAGTAGCTAGTTATATGGAAGAAAGTTGCATTCAGGAGCCTTCATAAGCAAACATGATTTGGCTCCGCATTAAATTATCCCACCTTTTCATTATCCACATGTCTCAAATGTTGTATGATGCAACATAGCTTTACAGGACACATAAATGTCCAGTAACAACGTAAAGAAGGGGGCAACATATAAGTCAAAACCAACTATATTTATTGACTGATCTCGAAAGTATTGGCTTACAAAAGCTAACTAAGTCTTCACAAAGAAAATAACTCAGTGTTAGGGCAAAAAGCGAACATTCACACTGTACAACCTATGAAAAGTGACAGCGGTAGCCTACAAATAAAGAAATACAGACCGCGTTAGCCACTTCACAGCGTGCTAGCCATGATTCTCTTTCGTTCCAATTCTTGGATGTAGGGTTCCACCCTTTATAGAAACCTGTTGAATCGATACATTTGGTGTAGGAAGTCCTAATTGTTTTGTTGTCAATTTATCTTAATTAGTACGCCGACAGAGAAAAAAATCTCCTTTTCCTGAAAGCAGTTCGTCGCCACAATCGCCCTTAAGGTCCGCCGCCACTGGTTTGAACTTTGTTGTAGAAATGAACAGAACAGAACATACGATGGGGTGTAAACATCAGTGGTAATGATAGTGTTGCATGCTGGGTGTGTGATTATGTGTGTGTGTGTGTGTGTGTGTGTGTGTGTAGGGGTGTTAAAGGTGTCTACGAGCGAGACATGCAAGTATTAGGCTAGAGTGATTAACATTTAATAACAAATAAACATAGTAAGACTGACGGAGGAGATTAGAAAATAGTAAGACAATAGTAACCATGAGTGTGTATACAGGTCACTAGGAGTAGTATAAATAGCAGACAGTGAATCCCGTTGGTTATCATGACAGGTATATAATGTATTCGCTTAAGCAAGGAAAACTGTCGCAACCGACGATATCTGCGGGAGGGCCGGTTGGTTATGGACTTAGGCCGTCCCATCAGTGCCTGGGTGGGCAATTTATCGTGGGCTTTCTGCTGGGTGAGGGCCTAAGGCAGTTGCCTAGTTCGCCTTAATGGTAGGTCCGCCACTGGGTACAGGTATGTGGGAGAAGAAATAAATAATTATTACACATAAAGAACACAAATGTATTTGTATGAGACGATTGTTTAAATTTAGATAGAAATATAGTGGGGTTGTTGAGTTTTGTGTTCTCATTAATAGTTTTTTATGTTGCTGATTTGTATCCTATTGTGTCAATTATACTAATTTTATGTGTTCTGTAAGTTATGGGAAATGCACTTATGGAGCTCTTAATTTGATATAAATATCCGCGGAGAGGATGTGAAAAAAACGGAACTCATAATTCCCAAATCGTAGGTTCGTATATCGTCTGCAGACAAAACCAGTTGTGGGTCCAAATATTGTTAAAGCAGTTAGAAATGCATTTCTCAGATAGGTATGGATGCAGAAACACCCACATTTTCTTCCTCCTTCCTCCTCTCTTCTTTTCTCCTCTCTTTTCTCCCTTTTTCCTTCTTCCCCCTCTTTTTTCTCCCCCCCCCTCTTAGATGGCCTTATGGGCCCCAGCTTGAGCGCTGAACCCTAACCAGTAGGCCACGGTTGCCTCTGACAGAAAAGGAGGAGAAATCTGTCATCTCTTCCTGTGCTACCACTGCAGCTCTCATAGCACTAGGAATTCAGCCATTTACATCAGCACTCAGCTTGCATTTACACCTAAAGACAACACACACACACACACAGGCACACAGACACACACACAGGCACACAGACACACAGACAAACACACAGGCACACAGACACACAGACACACACACACAACTCTCTCCCTTTCACACACACACCGAGAAAGTTTCAAGGCACCCTCAAATTCTTCAAATTCCTCTGTTGACTGTTTCAAGAGTCCCCCTGAAGCAAAGCCTGAACCCGCCTCTCAGAATCTCTCCCCAGTATATAAGCCTGACCTACTCTGTCGCCATTTTGTGGGCGAAAGAGCTGGAGAGTGGAGCAGCAAGATTCTTAAAGACAAATTTCAGAGACATTTCTTTCAAGATTGCCGTGAGTTTTCAAGACGGTGAGTGTTCTGTTATTACAAGTATGTTTAGCTATTGAGTTGTAACTATTAGTTAGATGGTTAGTGGCTGGAGAAGCTGTGTGGCAGTCAGCCAGGGGGGAGGTGGGAGGGGAGCTGTGTGTGTGTGTGTGTGTGCGTTTGTGTGTGTGTGTTTGTGTGTGTGTGTGTGTGTGTGTGTGTGTGTCGTATTATCTAAGATTTTTACCATTACCAGAATGTTTTTTGTGTTGTTTAGATATGACTCTGCGAGTGTGCTGCGAGTCCTGCAAAATCCTTCTAAAACAAAGAAAATCTCTTCAGGACAAACTGGAAAGTTCCAGGAGGGAATTGGAGTTGGTAATGCAGCATCTCCGGGTCCTCAGACGCCGGGCCCTCAACAGAAACCGGGTCCTACCCAGAAGAATGCGCGTAGTGGAGGAGGCAGGTTCCAGCTGCAGTTAACCCCCAAATCCCTAATGTGCACGCGCACACACACACACACACACACACACATACACACAGACACAGACACAGACACACACAGACACACACACACACACACACACACACACACACACACACACACACACACACACACACACACACACACACACACACACACACAACGTTCGCCGTGTGTGGTTATGTTTGGAATTGTTTGTGTTTGTTTGTGTGTTGTATTTGCTATTTTTTAATATATCTAAATAAAACAAAGTTTGAAGGTATTTTTCTGTGTTTGAATCTTGATTTTGCTGAGGGTCACACACCAGCAGCGATGACTGCTCTGTGTCTCGTTTTAAGTCACAGAGAGCCCACATGGCTAACTTATGTACCAGAGTAGGCCCCATATGCCTGCCGTCTATTAAAGGTCACTGAGGGTCAAACACACAAGGGAGAGCACCAGTATGGACTTAGGCAAAAAAACTGCATTTTTTTTCAGTTATTATTCTCAAATGTCCCTTTTGTATTCTGAATGTCAGTTATGTTCCCAATTGCCTGAAAAATGAGTAACAGTGACTCTCTTATGATGGACCAGCAAAAAAAAAATGTCCTTCTGGTTGGGGATCGAACCAGCCACCTTCTGGTTAACAGCCACAGCTGCCGACTACACGACCGGCTAATTTTTTTTAGACCTGAAAAGATTCTGAAAAGATTTGGCCAATCACGTTCGCACCAGTTTGCAGAGTTGATAACAATTGACCAATCACGGCAGAAATCCTGGAGAGCGCCGTCGGGCAGCACGCACGGCAGAAATGCTGGAGCGCGACGTCAGGCGACGTCACTTAGCTGACGCTGGACCTGGATGGGGGGGCGGGCAAATCGAAAATGCAAACCTCTGGATAGCTCAAATAGCCAGAAGATGCGTCCGTAATTCAAACAACTTCAAGGAAGCAATCCTCCCTCTAAAGCTGTATCAAGTTAAATAAACCGAGGAAATTTGTCGACATGGTGAGTATTTACACATTAACTACACTGCTGAATGGGATAATTGTTTTGTGTATAGCTAGCTTTCTACCTTTAAAACGCTATAATTTATCTGACTAAAATGTCGCTATATTTTAGAGATGTTGCTTTTGGCGACATAGATGCATACAATTAATTTTTAAATGCATGACAATAACATAAGTCGTATACCTGCAGATCGTATTTACTTTAATTATTGAAGTCATTTCCCCTTGGTTTAGCTAGCTTTTTACCTAAGCTGCTTTCTCTGACTGCAATTTCGCTTTCGCTCATGCCTTTGGTCTGCTAATATAATCTGTTAGTCTTGTACGATATAACTTGAAGTATTGAAGTATTGAAGTAATTATTCCCGTTGTTGTCATTTCGATTTATTTAGCTATATAGCTATCTTATAATCACTCTGTTATCTGTACTGGAATTACGCTAGTCCTCGTCAAATAACGTTAACTATATTAAGGGTGCTTTTACGTGGGCTATGAATGAATGATAACGAAATATTTTGACTGTGAATAAGAGTATTTTATGCACAATCGCTTAAATTCAGATGTATAAACGAAATATTGAGAGGTTGTACAGGTAATGGCAGGAAAGGGAGACAGTGGTGAGGAGGGGGGTTCACCTGTGTGGAGAATAGGGCTAATACTATTACAGGGAAGATGGTCTGCTCTTCATGGATTTATGTTATTTTCATTCATTAAAAACAATGTGCAATTACTATGTCACCAAAGGCAAAATCTGTGAAGTCACACAAGGCAATGTCAGAATCAGAATGGTTGGCACGTTTGAGAAAGTTTGCCAGCACTGGATCCTGGCCTGCCGGGGGTGGGAACAAGCCAGCACCAAGGCAGAAGAAGTGGTACGAGCTGTATCAAAGGGTATGACTATATACATGGCACAGTATAATGTATTTATTGTTATTAAGTCATTATAACATGTATTAAATAGGATAAAAGGCAATGTTCCCACAAGGAAATCCAAATGTAAAAAGCAAATCAGTTACATCATATCTCTGTGACTACACATACGAAAATGAAAACTCAAACAATTGTATAACTTTTATTTCTAGATTGAAAAATGTCCAATGCAGACACAAGGACAGAGGTCTTTGTTTGGTCTAGTAAGGGCGTGTGTTTGTGGATTCCACACTCAGAAGGTAACGCTGGTCAATTCAAAACTCAAAAAGTGTGTGTGTGTGTGTGTGTATCAATATGCAAACTAATTTGTGATGTCTCTACAGCCAACTGGAGCAAGTACTAACTCTGGGCCTGCAGGGCCGCAGACGGCAGCAGCCAGGCAAAGTCCTACTGGGCCTGCAGGGCAGCAGTCGGCAGCAGTGGGTCCGGTTCAAGGCACTGCAGGGCCGCAGACGGCAGCAGCCAGGCAAAGTCCTACTGGGCCTGCAGGGCAGCAGTCGGCAGCAGTGGGTCCGGTTCAAGGCACTGCAGGGCCGCAGACGGCAGCAGCCAGGCAAAGTCCTACTGGGCCTGCAGGGCAGCATTAGGCACTAGTGGGTCCGGTTCAAGGCACTGCAGGGCAGCAGACGGCAGCAGCCAGGCAAAGTCCTACTGGGCCTGCAGGGCAGCAGTCGGCAGCAGTGGGTCCGGTTCAAGGCACTGCAGGGCAGCAGACAGCAGCAGCCAGTCAAAGTCCTGGCCAAAGGGCCTTAGGTTCATTGCTGGTGTCTGTGGGCCGTAAGCACCCAACCCCACATATTTTAATGGTATTTGGCCTCATAAATTGACCATAAATATTTTACATTTTGTTCACTGAATGATAATTTGTCAATATAGTTCTCTCACGACACAGACGTTTGCCTTGTTGCTTTTCAGTTGAACAAGTCAAGATTTGGTGGTGCTCATGTTTCTGCGGCCAGGCCAAATCTAAGCCTAGCTAGAAAATCAACCCAGGTAAATAGATTGACCCAGTTTGAATAGAGACTGATTGATTGAACCTACACATGATGTAGTGTAGTGTATTGTATTCATTGTTATGTATGCTCTTATTTTACAGAGCCAAGTCACCATCCCCACCGAAAGCAGTACCACTTCTCCAGCCAGCAGTGGCGGACCTACCATTAAGGCGAACTAGGCAACTGCCTTAGGCCCTGACCCAGCAGAAAGCCCACGATAAATTGCCCACCCAGGCACTGATGGGACGGCCTAAGTCCATAACCAACCGGCCCTCCCGCAGATATCGTCGGTTGCGACAGTTTTCCTTGCTTAAGCGAATACATTATATACCTGTCATGATAACCAACGGGATTCACTGTCTGCTATTTATACTACTCCTAGTGACCTGTATTCACACTCATGGTTACTATTGTCTTACTATTTTCTAATCTCCTCCGTCAGTCTAACTATGTTTATTTGTTATTAAATGTTAATCACTCTAGCCTAATACTTGCATGTCTCGCTCGTAGACACCTTTAACACCCCTACACACACACACACACACATACACACATAATCAAACACCCAGCATGCAACACTACCATTACCACTGATGTTTACACCCCATCGTATGTTCTGTTCTGTTCATTTCTACAACAAAGTTCAAACCAGTGGCGGCGGACCTTAAGGGCGATTGTGGCGACGAACTGCTTTCAGGAAAAGGAGATTTTTTTCTCTGTCGGCGTACTAATTAAGATAAATTGACAACAAAACAATTAGGACTTCCTACACCAAATGTATCGATTCAACAGGTTTCTATAAAGGGTGGAACCCTATATCCAAGAATTGGAACGAAAGAAAATCATGGCTAGCACGCTGTGAAGTGGCTAACGCGGTCTGTATTTCTTTATTTGTAGGCTACCGCTGTCACTTTTCATAGGTTGTACAGTGTGAATGTTCGCTTTTTGCCCTAACACTGAGTTATTTTCTTTGTGAAGACTTAGTTAGCTTTTGTAAGCCAATACTTTCGAGATCAGTCAATAAATATAGTTGGTTTTGACTTATATGTTGCCCCCTTCTTTACGTTGTTACTGGACATTTATGTGTCCTGTAAAGCTATGTTGCATCATACAACATTTGAGACATGTGGATAATGAAAAAGTGGGATAATTTAATGCGGAGCCAAATCATGTTTGCTTATGAAGGCTCCTGAATGCAACTTTCTTCCATATAACTAGCTACTGTAGCTATGTAGGTAGAGGGGAAATATTTTGATTGTGTGCTGCCATCTACTATACAAAAAGGTATTGCTGTATGAGTTAATCAGCCTACAAAAACAATGATATTGCTTAATGTAGGTCGCCCTAAATATTATCAAAAAAATTGTGTACTCTTTCTCTGCTGACATTTATTCCTAAAGGCTCTGTAGTTATACATATAGGCCTAACCATCTGATACTAGCCCAGAGTTAAGCATATTCATCTAGCAAACTATAGGCCCTACCTTCCTTGGAGTGTTACAATAGCCAGTATCATTTTATTCCATGTGTCCATCCAGGCAAATTTGTGGATCCAAATGTTATTAAAAAACATACATAATGTTATTTCTTTGTAATCATCCAAAATTATGTTAAGTGTATGGGTATTTTGCATACATTGAGCGGGCAATGCGCCGTATATTAAGTGGGCCGCTCTGACAGACAACTCCCGGGCCACTTTTTCCCCCCAGTCCGCCCCTGCTTTGAGGTGGCCCTTTTTTTTTTGCATTAAAAGGACGGATGAAGAGGGCCCCTGGCTATGTTTTCGCCTTAGGCCCCCAAATGACTAGGTCCGCCACTGCTCTCGATTTCGCGCCGTCACCTGGTGGCAAAACCTCTTTCTGTGATCCTCCAGGCCTTAGGGGGATTTTCAGAAGGTGTCCGAGAAAGGTGCATGGTCGTCGGACTGACCGTTTTCGGTCGGGAGGGTATTTTGTGGAGCCTCCGCCACCACGCCTCCGCCACCACCCCCAACTTTTTCGTACCCATGGTTAACCAAAACCCTACCCATGGTTAACCAAAATGGACTTAGAAAAAATCCACAGTTTTCAGACCTCCAGAGGGGTAGGACCCTGCTCAAAGGTGTCCGAGAATACTGCACCTTCAGCGGACATGCCATGAGCCTCTAGACCCCTCTATATCCTCCAGGAGGACCAGGATTTGAGGAACATGTGTCCGAGAACAGTGCACCTTCAGCGGACTGGCCCTGAGCAGCTACACCCCTGGTTACATCCTCCACAGGCACCAGGATGTGACAGAATGTGTCCGAGAATAGGTCACCTTCAGCGGACATGCCTTGAGCCTCTAGACCCCTATTTATCCTCCGGGAGAGGGAGGAGAGTGTGGTCAACAGTCCGCTTCAAAATCGGACACTCAGAGGCTGAGTTACCTCTTTGTGGAACTTTTTTTATTTTTCGTTCTGAGCCTAAGTCCACTTTTTTAGGGTGCTCTCGATTTCGCGCCGTCACCCGATGGCAAAACCTCTTTCTGTGATCCTCCAGGCCTTAGGGGGATTTTCAGAAGGTGTCCGAGAAAGGTACATGGTCGTCGGACTGACCGTTTTCGGTCGGGAGGGTATTTTGTGGAGCCCTCGCCACCACCCCCAACTTTTTCGTACCCATGGTTAACCAAAATCCTACCTATGGTTAACCAAAATGGACTTAGAAAAAATCCAGAATTTTCAGACCTCCAGAGGGGTAGGACCCTGCTCAAAGGTGTCCGAGAATACTGCACCTTCAGCGGACATGCCATGCCATGCCACCCCTCTATATCCTCCAGGAGGACCAGGATTTGAGGAACATGTGTCCGAGAACAGTGCACCTTCAGCGGACTGGCCATATGCAGCTACACCCCTAGTTACACCTTCCACAGGCACCAGGATGTGACAGAATGTGTCCGAGAATAGGTCACCTTCAGCGGACTGGCCATGTGCAGCTACACCCCTAGTTACATCCTCCACAGGCACCAGGATGTGAACATAATGTGTCCGAGGACAGAGCACCATCAACGGACTCTTTACCAGCTTTGAGTCCCTTGTTTTCGACTTCCAGAGGCACCATAATGTCAAAAACATGTGTCCGCCAAAGATGCACCATCAACGGACTCTCTGCGAGCTTCGAGTCCCTTGTTTTCGACTTCCAGATGCACCATAATGTCAAAAACATGTGCCCGAGAAAGATGCACCATCAACGGACTCTCTATGAGCTTCTGGGGCCTTGTTACAATCCTCCAGGAGGCTTCTGAAAAGGAGCTCTCTAGTCCCGAGATGGTACCCGGTGGCAAAACCTCTTTTTGGCATCCTCCAGGCTTAAGGGGAATCCTCAGAGAGTGTCCGAAAAAAGTGCACTGTCGTCGGACTGACCGTTTTGGCTCGGGAGGGTAGGCCATGGAGCTCGCGCCAGCACCCCCAACTTTTTTTTACCCATGGTTAACCAGTAACTATGAGTCTCTTAAGGTTCCATAAGAGAGTCATACTATGACTCTTATGGAAAAGTAACTATGACTCTGTCATAGGGTCGGGGCAAAAACGAATCTCAAGAACATTAAGGCTAAATAAATATCAGAGTTGATCCAAATGATTGAGGGAAGTTGGCTAGCAATAACCCCAATTATGGGATAAAGATTGGCTCTGAAAGAGGAAATAGCCTGGAAATGTACTGTGGGAGGAATCGGTGACTTGGTCGCACTGACAGGTGGGATTCTGTATCAGCATGGTGGCTCAGTGGGTAGGGCGCGGCACCACGAACCACGAAGAGCACAGGTTCGAAACCCGCAAAGGGTAAGATTTCAGAAGAACATCTGAGAATCGCAGGTTCAAATCCCACCTGAAGCAACTATGTCCTAAGTTGCATATGAATCCCCGGAGAAAAATAACACACAAATCGCAATCAAACTCTGTAAACAGAACGTGGCAAACTCTGTAAGCAGAACATGGCATACTTTGAAGACAGAACTTGGCAAACTCTGTATACACAACCCGGAAAACTCTGTAAACGGAGTGAGGCAAACTCTGTAAACGGAGTGAGGCAAACTCTGTAAACGGAGTGAGGCAAACTCTGTAAACAGAACGTGGCAAACTCTGTAACAGAACTAAGCAAACTCTGTGAAAAGAACCTGGCAAGTTCTTTAAACAGAAAATATAATATTTTGTTTTTATCTTTTTTTAAAGCCATTCGTCTCACACGTTTCACCCTAGAAAGGCGCCCGGTGTACGCCGGAGTATCCTTTCTGCCCCCGGTGATTTCGCATCCCAGGTGCTGAGGTCCCACGGGGCCTCTACTTGGGAGGGTAGGGAATTTCGGTCGACCCCTCCCGCTGGCAGGCCGTTGCTGAGGATTGTGTAAATCAGTTGTAAAAGTCACACAGCAATCATATAATATAAAATTATATGTTTTTCGGTTTCCTAACCGTTGTCGGCAGTGGAAGTCGATTGTAAAAATCACAGGTACGGTGTTGCACCCCGCACAGTAACCGGAACCCCACGGGGTGGGCAGAGAAATCTGCCAGAACATCCAGCAGGAATGGCTGCGATGAAGAAGGGCAAGACCACAGGTCGCAAGGCTAAGTGGTCTGTAAAAGAACTAAAAACTTTGATGGAGATGGAGGAGGCTCTCGAGCAAGGCCAATACTCTGTATATTACATGAATGTGGAAATTGCAAGTCAGCTTCCAGGTAGGTCCTCCCACGAAGTGAAAGAGAAAAGACAGTGCATGAGACGGCAATCTCACAGGAGAAGCACTAAGCTCTTACTGCAGCCAACAGAGGCAAACCTGGAGAGGCAGGAAATCCCTGCTGAACTCAATCTGCTGATACAGCCACGAGGGTTACAAGCAGTAACTGGCCTCAACAGAAAATTAAGGTGGCAAGCTGGTGCTCTCATTGACATGTACACTCACGAACACGAAATCAGGCGGGTGCTCACATTGGCAAGCAGGAAGGACCCGGGCGCAGCAGTGGCCATTGAGACCGCTACGGCGATGGTGATAAGGGAGGCGAGAAGAAAAGGTCCAGCGACCAAAAAGAACAGCAAAGCTGGCGAGCCGATGAAGCCCCGAAGCAAGCGAGAAATGAAGAGGGATGAGGTCCATAAACTCAGAAAACTAATGAGTACGGACCCGGCTAAGCTTGTTAGCTATGTCCTTGACGGGAGTGAAGCGACCGACTGCCCAGTCCCGCTGCCTCAATTACACGAAGTGTTTGAAAGGCGTTGGATGGGGTCAGAAGGTGCCTTCAAGGGCTTGGGAGGCTTTAAGGCCGCCAGCGGGGCGGACAACGAACACTTCTCCACCCTGTTCACCCCCGAAGAGGTGCTCACACACCTCAGAAAGACGGACAGGAAATCGGCACCAGGCACGGACGGCATCGGGCGGGATGACCTACTCCTCTGGGACCCGAAGGGTGTGAAGCTATCAAAACTCTTTGGCAGCTGGCTTGGGGCGGGGTTCATACCTCAGTGTGTAAAGCCCGCGAGAACTGTACTGATACCAAAGACCTCCGACCCTCTGCTGTTGAATGACCCGAATAACTGGCGCCCAATCACTATCGGCTCGATGCTGATGCGGCTGTTCTCACGACTGCTAAATGGGCGCCTTACGAAAGCCTGCACTATCCACGACAGGCAGCGAGGGTTCAGGGACTCTCCTGGCTGTAGTGAGAATCTTCACATCCTTCAAAGTCTGGTTAAAGCCAGCAGGAGGGAGAGAAAGTCACTAGCGGTGGTGCTCGTGGACGTGGCAAAGGCTTTCGATACGGTGACACACGAGCACTTGCTTGCAGTGCTCAGGCAGAGAGGTCTGGATGAACACATCATAAACACAATACAAAGCTCGTACGACGGGGGCGTAACTTGCATTGAAGCCGGGGGAGAACAATCTGAACCCATTGCAATGAAAGTCGGTGTGAAGCAGGGTGACCCACTGTCCCCATTGCTTTTCAATCTGGCTCTTGATCCACTGCTCCACACACTGGAAAGCCTCGGTAAGGGAGTAAAGATCGCAGACACAAAGCTGGTCTCGCTTGCATTCGCAGATGACCTGGTGCTGGTCAGCGACACACTGAATGACTTCTGTGCCCTGACGGGGCTTAAGGTGCACGCAAGTAAGTGCTTCGGCTTCATGGTTACCCCCTTGAAACACAGCATGAAAATGAAAGTGAATGACTGTCCCCCCTGGCAGATCGAGGGGACACCAATAGAAATGGTTGAAAGTGGAAGGGCGGTAAGATATCTGGGAATTCAGGTCGGTCCAGTGAGGGGCCTCGAGAAACCCGACATTCTCAAAGAGTTACAAGTGGCGCTGGATAAGGTAGGGGCGACACCATTAACTGCCCCTCAAAAGATTTGGCTACTTAAGACCTTCATAATCCCCAGGCATTTCTACCGGGCCGACCACTGCGACTACAGTATAGTTCGGCTGCGACTGCTGGACCGGCTACTACGTAGCACAGTAAAAACATGGCTGGGTCTAGCGCAGACCACATGTGATGGGTTGCTCTATGCTAGAGCGAGAGACGGAGGTCTGGGGCTACAAAAGTTGAGCGCCGTTATTCCTGCTATGCAGGCAAAGCGGTTGTGGAAACTTTTGCACTCTGATGATGAAGTCATCAGAAAGATAGCCTGGGACCAGAACGGGCTGGAGGACTGGAGAAGAGCTTGGCTCAAAGCGGGCGGGCAACTGGAGAAATTACCAACTCCAGAGGGTGTGCCAGTAACGAACGTTACTGAAGCAGATGGGGCCCCTCAGCTATCCCGGTACAAGAGACCATGCGAGTGGCAAGATGTAGAGTTCGACCGGTGGGCAGGCAAATCGGTGCAGGGAGTTGGAATAGCCTGGTTCAAAGACTCTCCAGAGTCTAATGCCTGGCTCTCCAAACTCCCAAAAGTGCAACACAAATTCTGCTCACAAGCACTACAGCTACAAGTGAGCGTCTACCCTACCAGGGAATTTATGGCAAGGGGCCAAAGCAAGTGGAACGCGAGTTGCCGAGGCTGTCACGCGAGGCTTGAGTCCGCCTCACACCTCCTCGGAGCATGTCCCAGCGGTAGGGCGAAACGACTGGAGCGACACAATTTTGCATGCCATCGACTGGCAGTCGCTGCGAAGAAGCAGGGCTGGGTTGTCCACAGGGAGAAAGAATTTGGAAGCAGACCAAATGTGAGACGCCCAGACTTGGTCTTTTGCAAAGATGGTAAGGCAATGGTGCTGGATGTGACAGTGCGGTTTGAAAGGAACATCAACACACTAAAACTCGCAGGCCGAGAGAAAGTAAAGCACTACAAACCCATCAAGTACTTGGTGAAACAGGTCATGGGTGTA
>NW_027667020.1:417500-462500 GCF_963457725.1 Sprattus sprattus | reverse complement strand
TGCCGCCCTGCTAGCTCGGGCAGACGAACATACAGGACCCTGACCGTGTCTCGAGGCTTTGTACCTATCCAGGCATCGGATATTCTGTATCCTTGCATTCGTCTGGACGCGCATTCGTGGGTAACGGCTCCATTATACTGTGTATCCCAAGCTATCTACCTACCACCATCAGCTTTTGGGTTTTGGCTCAGCAGGTGATGTTTTATTGTCTGCTCAGAGAGGCTGAACCACCACCTGTGGACCCCAGACGCCACCGAAGTGGAAACTGGGTTTCTATGTGCTTGTCCTCTCGCTCTGAATCCTGGGCTTGTCTTTTCCTTGTGTGGTTATGTTTGTTGACCCACTATAGTGGGGTTGTTTTTATCTTATCACAATAAGAATGTGTTTGTTTAGTGTGTAGCGCAGTTATGCTATGGGGTGTTGAGTTGTAATATTATGTGTAGCTTTAAGGGTTTAATTATCCACCTTGCTTGTCCGCACCAGGTCGCCCTGAGTGTGTGCCAAGCCGGCATCGAGAACCTCACTGCACAGCCCCGTGGCACCGGGGAACGGACGTCCAACCGAGATCGTTGTTGATATCTACAACATCTTTCTCCATTCCTCGCTTCTCGCCCCAGATTTTCGGGTGCGCAGTTAAGGTCTGACCCGTAACCTGAGACACACCCTCCACTCAGCGTTCCTGACTGGTGCCTCGTTCTTCAGGTTTGTGGAACGGACGTCTAACTGAGGTCGCCATTGAACTTTAGATACCTCGCTCCGTTTCTCGCTTGCCGCCACAGCCTTCAGACGATCAGTCATCAGCACAAGTTCGCCTCATGAAAACCGGAGATTCCTACCGATCTGCCACGTCCCACTGTGTGGTGTGTTTGTTTAGTGTGTAGCGCAGTTACACTACGGGGTGTTGAGCTGCTTATTATGTGTAGGTTTTTAAGGATGCAATGTGCATTGTGGTCCGGTGCTTCCGCCCTGTATAGCTTTTCCTCTTAAGCTTTTCACTTTAATATAAAGTATTCAATCCCTACTTTGTAGGATGTCACTCAAGATAGTTAAGGATCCTCTCAGAACACTCTTACAAAGTCTCGACGCAAGAGCTTTTGCACTGCTCTTAGAAAGTCCCATTCTCTTGAGGATCTTGTTGTTGGGTTTATGCCAGAGGCCCCTCGCTCCCAGTGGAAATCCGTGTATTTCCACTTCCTCTACACCCATGACCTGTTTCACCAAGTTCTTGATGGGTTTGTAGTGCTTTACTTTCTCTCGGCCTGCGAGTTTTAGTGTGTTGATGTTCCTTTCAAACCGCACTGTCACATCCAGCACCATTGCCTTACCATCTTTGCAAAAGACCAAGTCTGGGCGTCTCACATTTGGTCTGCTTCCAAATTCTTTCTCCCTGTGGACAACCCAGCCCTGCTTCTTCGCAGCGACTGCCAGTCGATGGCATGCAAAATTGTGTCGCTCCAGTCGTTTCGCCCTACCGCTGGGACATGCTCCGAGGAGGTGTGAGGCGGACTCAAGCCTCGCGTGACAGCCTCGGCAACTCGCGTTCCACTTGCTTTGGCCCCTTGCCATAAATTCCCTGGTAGGGTAGACGTTCGCTTGTAGCTGTAGTGCTTGTGAGCAGAATTTGTGTT
Organism: Sprattus sprattus; assembly: GCF_963457725.1. Classification (NCBI taxonomy): domain Eukaryota; kingdom Metazoa; phylum Chordata; class Actinopteri; order Clupeiformes; family Clupeidae; genus Sprattus; species Sprattus sprattus. Next base: position 460,872 of record NW_027667020.1, on the reverse strand, counting down.
GCACTTTTGGGAGTTTGGAGAGCCAGGCATTAGACTCTGGAGAGTCTTTGAACCAGGCTATTCCAACTCCCTGCACCGACTTGCCTGCCCACCGGTCGAACTCTACATCTTGCCACTCGCATGGTCTCTTGTACCGGGATAGCTGAGGGGCCCCATCTGCTTCAGTAACGTTCGTTACTGGCACACCCTCTGGAGTTGGTAATTTCTCCAGTTGCCCGCCCTTTTTGAGCCAAGCTCTTCTCCAGTCCTCCAGCCCGTTCTGGTCCCAGGCTATCTTTCTGATGACTTCATCATCAGAGTGCAAAAGTTTCCACAACCGCTTTGCCTGCATAGCAGGAATAACGGCGCTCAACTTTTGTAGCCCCAGACCTCCGTCTCTCGCTCTAGCATAGAGCAACCCATCACATGTGGTCTGCGCTAGACCCAGCCATGTTTTTACTGTGCTACGTAGTAGCCGGTCCAGCAGTCGCAGCCGAACTATACTGTAGTCGCAGTGGTCGGCCCGGTAGAAATGCCTGGGGATTATGAAGGTCTTAAGCAGCCAAATCTTTTGAGGGGCAGTTAATGGTGTCCCCCCTACCTTATCCACCACTTGTAACTCTTTGAGAATGTCGGGTTTCTCGAGGCCCCTCACTGGACCGACCTGAATTCCCAGATATCTTACCGCCCTTCCACTTTCAACCATTTCTATTGGTGTCCCCTCGATCTGCCAGGGGGGACAGTCATTCACTTTCATTTTCATGCTGTGTTTCAAGGGGGTAACCATGAAGCCGAAGCACTTACTTGATTGCACCTTAAGCCCCGTCAGGGCACAGAAGTCATTCAGTGTGTCGCTGACCAGCACCAGGTCATCTGCGAATGCAAGCGAGACCAGCTTTGTGTCTGCGATCTTTACTCCCTTACCGAGGCTTTCCAGTGTGTGGAGCAGTGGATCAAGAGCCAGATTGAAAAGCAATGGGGACAGTGGGTCACCCTGCTTCACACCGACTTTCATTGCAATGGGTTCAGATTGTTCTCCCCCGGCTTCAATGCAAGTTACGCCCCCGTCGTACGAGCTTTGTATTGTGTTTATGATGTGTTCATCCAGACCTCTCTGCCTGAGCACTGCAAGCAAGTGCTCGTGTGTCACCGTATCGAAAGTCTTTGCCACGTCCACGAGCACCACCGCTACCCCGCAAACAGGGAACGTCCTCAGGACGTTAACAGGACATTCGCAAGGTCCCCAATCGTCCCCAATTGGTCCCCGCCACAACGTTCGCTAGAGGACGTTACCAGAACGTTTTTGACGTTCGTAGCAAGTCTACGTTTGGTCCTTCTGTGACGTTTGCATGAGTCTTAAATCGGACTTTTAGGGAACCTTATCAATTGGTCTGTCAGCACACCTCCCCAGGACGTCATTTAAAAACGTCCCCATAACCTTTACCTGCAGGTCCTCTGCGTAACGTTCGCATGAGCCTTAAAACGGACTATTAAGGAACGTTATAATTTGGTCACTTAGCACACGTCCCCAGGACGTCATTTAAAAACGTCCCGTAACCTTTACCTGCAGGTCCTCTGCGTGACGTTCGCATGAGCCTTAAAACGGACTATTAAGGAACGTTATAATTTGGTCACTCAGCACACGTCCCCAGGACGTCATTTAAAAACGTCCCGTAACCTTTACCTGCAGGTCCTCTGCGTGACGTTCGCATGAGCCTTAAAACGGACTATTAAGGAACGTTATAATTTGGTCACTCAGCACACGTCCCCAGGACGTCATTTAATGACGTCCCGTAACCTTTACCTGCAGGTCCTCTGCGTGACGTTCGCATGAGCCTTAAAATGGACTATTAAGGAACGTTATAATTTGGTCACTCAGCACACATCCCCAGGACGTCATTTAAAAACGTCCCGTAACCTTTACCTGCAGGTCCTCTGCGTGACGTTCGCATGAGCCTTAAAACGGACTATTAAGGAACGTTATAATTTGGTAACTCAGCACACATCCCCAGGACGTCATTTAAAAACGTCCCGTAACCTTTACCTGCAGGTCCTCTGCGTGACGTTCGCATGAGCCTTAAAACGGACTATTAAGGAACGTTATAATTTGGTCACTCAGCACACGTCCCCAGGACGTCATTTAATGACGTCCCGTAACCTTTACCTGCAGGTCCTCTGCGTGACGTTCGCATGAGCCTTAAAATGGACTATTAAGGAACGTTATAATTTGGTAACTCAGCACACATCCCCAGGACGTCATTTAAAAACGTCCCGTAACCTTTACCTGCAGGTCCTCTGCGTGACGTTCGCATGAGCCTTAAAACGGACTATTAAGGAACGTTATAATTTGGTAACTCAGCACACATCCCCAGGACGTCATTTAAAAACGTCCCGTAACCTTTACCTGCAGGTCCTCTGCGTGACGTTCGCATGAGCCTTAAAACGGACTTTTAGGGACCGTTCTTATTTGGTCCTCTGATGGTCCTCTCTGAACCAGAAGTTCCGCTAGAGAAAAATGATTTTCATTTGCCCGACATTTTAATGATAAGCCGGCCAAATATCTAGCCTATTTCTGCTTCTAAATTAGCCCATTGAAGAAAACTGACGGCCTGCATAGCTTAAATAATAACATAATCAGGTAGTTTAGAATGCAACATGTTTATTTTCCTAAGTTTACAATGGGAAACAAAAACATTTATGTCTGATGCGCGTCAATAAGTGGCCTTTAAGCGCAACCTGCTGTGGCGTTAAAATGAGCGCCGCAACATGGTCATTGCTCTGTTCAATGAGAGCAGAGATTCTTAAATTATTCGACCCTCTTGTGAATCCTTTGCACATTTTACTGTGACTATCAATTACCTCGCACCTGAGCCAAGAGAACTTGTCACTCCATAACGACATAAACGCCCGACATTTCAGCTTTTTCTTTGGTGATGCTGTTCGAACATCTAGGGCTTCAGGTATTCAGTGTTTGGAAAGTTCACTTTCTACATGAACTTGCTCAGTTCATTGTTGATAATTCATAATTTTGAACTACGTTCACAGCTCCAATTTTCAATATGAGGCGAGTGCTATAATTTTTCAAAATCTCTGTCTGCAATACCGATCTCGGCTCTTCCGCGCGCTCATGCACGGTAATAAAAGGAAACGCGCAACACTGCAGGTATTACAGGTTCATCCTCGTCAGAAGGTTTACCCTCATCAGATGTTTTTGGCCTCTGAAAAAAAGCTTTTAAGGCTAGTCTGCTTGGCCATGTTGGATCCTTCTCACTCAGTTCGCTCCTCGTTTGAAACCGAGGGTTTGCGCTTTAAAATGCAGCATATGCGTGTTGTTAAATAACTTTCTAACGGCAGATTAGCCTGTTCCTTTTAAACATAATAAGGCGGGCAGTGCACGTTTGCTTTATAGGCCTTACGTAATATTAGGATTGTTGTCAAAATTGTGTTTGCGAGACGGGATTTTTAAAGAAATTCCAATCAGACAATTTGACCGGTGAGCTCTTCGTTCTGTTGCACCATCTTTGAAGGCCTGTGGAAAGCTCAATATGTTAAAGCTAGACACTTGGTCACCTTCCTATGTATGCATTGTATTGGAATCATGCAGACATTACATTTATAGCACAGATCAGTACAGAAGCATTCATATTTATTTTATTTCATCATTCTTAGTTTGGCTAGTTATTCTGCCTCCCTGCCCGCACGTCCGGGATGTGCCATGGATGTTAATTAAAAAAGGAATCATTACGGAAAACCCTCAATGCGTAGTGACTGAGATTGCTACAATATGCTTTTCCTCAAACCCTCGGAAAAAAAGACTAAGTTTGTTGGCTGTCTCACACTGTGATAAACCTGTTAAAGTGGCACTATAGTAATCAGACAGTGTTAGGACAGTAGGTAGCGATCTCGTTTAGTAATAGGAAGGTTTACGGTTCAATTCCCATGCCCGCAATCAAGTTTGTAATCGTGTGTGTCTGTGTCTATGCATATCATATGAAATGTGTAATATAAATGAACTTGAACTTGTGTGTGTGTGCGCACTGTAAGCAAAATGACGGCTCCGCGATCTATTATTATTTTATTTTCTTCATTTAGCTCAGCAAAAACGGTCGTGCCTGCTACGTCCGCGGTGCATCCTTGAATAACGTACCCAGGACGTCTAAAATAGGTTTTGTAGATGTCACCACAATGCCCTCAGGACGTTCTTGCAACTTCCTGCAGAACGTCCCCAGGACCTATAGAAACACGTTCCCCAGACGTAACCACAATGCCCTCGGGAGGTGCTTGCAACGTCCTGCATAACGTCCCCAGGACCTATAGAAAACGTTTCCCAGTTGTCACCGCAACGTCCTCGGGACGGTCTTGGAACGTCGTGCAAAACGTCCTAAAGTTGTCACGGGAACCATACACATTTACGTTTTTAGAACGTTCAGAGAGACCATTACGGGACGTCTAGGGGACGTCATTTTGCTTACAGGGTAGTGACTTTCTCTCCCTCCTGCTGGCTTTAACCAGACTTTGAAGGATGTGAAGATTCTCACTACAGCCAGGAGAGTCCCTGAACCCTCGCTGCCTGTCGTGGATAGTGCAGGCTTTCGTAAGGCGCCCATTTAGCAGTCGTGAGAACAGCCGCATCAGCATCGAGCCGATAGTGATTGGGCGCCAGTTATTCGGGTCATTCAACAGCAGAGGGTCGGAGGTCTTTGGTATCAGTACAGTTCTCGCGGGCTTTACACACTGAGGTATGAACCCCGCCGCAAGCCAGCTGCCAAAGAGTTTTGATAGCTTCACACCCTTCGGGTCCCAGAGGAGTAGGTCATCCCGCCCGATGCCGTCCGTGCCTGGTGCTGATTTCCTGTCCGTCTTTCTGAGGTGTGTGAGCACCTCTTCGGGGGTGAACAGGGTGGAGAAGTGTTCGTTGTCCGCCCCGCTGGCGGCCTTAAAGCCTCCCAAGCCCTTGAAGGCACCTTCTGACCCCATCCAACGCCTTTCAAACACTTCGTGTAATTGAGGCAGCGGGACTGGGCAGTCGGTCGCTTCACTCCCGTCAAGGACATAGCTAACAAGCTTAGCCGGGTCCGTACTCATTAGTTTTCTGAGTTTATGGACCTCATCCCTCTTCATTTCTCGCTTGCTTCGGGGCTTCATCGGCTCGCCAGCTTTGCTGTTCTTTTTGGTCGCTGGACCTTTTCTTCTCGCCTCCCTTATCACCATCGCCGTAGCGGTCTCAATGGCCACTGCTGCGCCCGGGTCCTTCCTGCTTGCCAGTGTGAGCGCCCGCCTGATTTCGTGTTCGTGAGTGTACATGTCAATGAGAGCACCAGCTTGCCACCTTAATTTTCTGTTGAGGCCAGTTACTGCTTGGAACCCTCGTGGCTGTATCAGCAGATTGAGTTCAGCAGGGATTTCCTGCCTCTCCAGGTTTGCCTCTGTTGGCTGCAGTAAGAGCTTAGTGCTTCTCCTGTGAGATTGCCGTCTCATGCACTGTCTTTTCTCTTTCACTTCGTGGGAGGACCTACCTGGAAGCTGACTTGCAATTTCCACATTCATGTAATATACAGAGTATTGGCCTTGCTCGAGAGCCTCCTCCATCTCCATCAAAGTTTTTAGTTCTTTTACAGACCACTTAGCCTTGCGACCTGTGGTCTTGCCCTTCTTCATCGCAGCCATTCCTGCTGGATGTTCTGGCAGATTTCTCTGCCCACCCCGTGGGGTTCCGGTTACTGTGCGGGGTGCAACACCGTACCTGTGATTTTTACAATCGACTTCCACTGCCGACAACGGTTAGGAAACCGAAAAACATATCATTTTATATTATATGATTGCTGTGTGACTTTTACAACTGATTTACACAATCCTCAGCAACGGCCTGCCAGCGGGAGGGGTCGACCGAAATTCCCTACCCTCCCCGTGGGACCTCAGCACCCGGGATGCTTTACGAAATCACCGGGGGCAGAAAGGATACTCCGGCGTACACCGGGCGCCTTTCTAGGGTGAAACGTGTGAGACGAATGGCTTTAAAAAAAGATAAAAACAAAATATTATATTTTCTGTTTAAAGAACTTGCCAGGTTCTTTTCACAGAGTTTGCTGAGTTCTGTTACAGAGTTTGCCACGTTCTGTTTACAGAGTTTGCCTCACTCCGTTTACAGAGTTTGCCGGGTTGTGTATACAGAGTTTGCCAAGTTCTGTCTTCAAAGTATGCCATGTTCTGCTTACAGAGTTTGCCACGTTCTGTTTACAGAGTTTGATTGCGATTTGTGTGTTATTTTTCTCCGGGGATTCATATGCAACTTAGGACATAGTTGCTTCAGGTGGGATTTGAACCTGCGATTCTCAGATGTTCTTCTGAAATCTTACCCTTTGCGGGTTTCGAACCTGTGCTCTTCAGGTTCGTGGTGCCGCGCCCTACCCACTGACCCACCGTGCTGATACAGAATCCCACCTGTCAGTGCGACCAAGTCACCGATTCCTCCAACAGTAAATTTCCAGGCTATTTCCTCTTTCAGAGCCAATCTTTATCCCATAATTGGAGTTATTGCTAGCCAACTTCCCTCAATCATTTGGATCAACTCTGATATTTATTTAGCCTTAATGTTCTTGAGATTCGTTTTTGCCCCGACCCTATGACAGAGTCATAGTTACTTTTCCATAAGAGTCATAGTATGACTCTCTTATGGAACCTTAAGAGACTCATAGTTACTGGTTAACCATGGGTAAAAAAAAGTTGGGGGTGCTGGCGCGAGCTCCATGGCCTACCCTCCCGAGCCAAAACGGTCAGTCCGACGACAGTGCACTTTTTTCGGACACTCTCTGAGGATTCCCCTTAAGCCTGGAGGATGCCAAAAAGAGGTTTTGCCACCGGGTACCATCTCGGGACTAGAGAGCTCCTTTTCAGAAGCCTCCTGGAGGATTGTAACAAGGCCCCAGAAGCTCATAGAGAGTCCGTTGATGGTGCATCTTTCTCGGGCACATGTTTTTGACATTATGGTGCATCTGGAAGTCGAAAACAAGGGACTCGAAGCTCGCAGAGAGTCCGTTGATGGTGCATCTGTGGCGGACACATGTTTTTGACATTATGGTGCCTCTGGAAGTCGAAAACAAGGGACTCGAAGCTGGTAAAGAGTCCGTTGATGGTGCTCTGTCCTCGGACACATTATGTTCACATCCTGGTGCCTGTGGAGGATGTAACTAGGGGTGTAGCTGCACATGGCCAGTCCGCTGAAGGTGACCTATTCTCGGACACATTCTGTCACATCCTGGTGCCTGTGGAGGATGTAACTAGGGGTGTAGCTGCACATGGTCAGTCCGCTGAAGGTGACCTATTCTCGGACACATTCTGTCACATCCTGGTGCCTGTGGAGGATGTTACTAGGGGTGCAGCTGCACATGGCCAGTCCGCTGAAGGTGACCTATTCTCGGACACATTCTGTCACATCCTGGTGCTTTTGGAGGATGCAACCAGGGGTGTAGCTGCTCAGGGCCAGTCCGCTGAAGGTACACTGTTCTCGGACACATGTTCCTCAAATCCTGGTCCTCCTGGAGGATATAGAGGGGTCTAGAGGCTCATGGCATGTCCGCTGAAGGTGCAGTATTCTCGGACACCTTTGAGCAGGGTCCTACCCCTCTGGAGGTCTGAAAACTGTGGATTTTTTCTAAGTCCATTTTGGTTAACCATGGGTAGGGTTTTGGTTAACCATGGGTACGAAAAAGTTGGGGGTGGTGGCGGAGGCTCCACTAAATACCCTCCCGACCGAAAACGGTCAGTCCGACGACCATGCACCTTTCTCGGACACCTTCTGAAAATCCCCCTAAGGCCTGGAGGATCACAGAAAGAGGTTTTACCACCGGGTGACGGCGCGAAATCGAGAGCACCCTAAAAAAGTGGACTTAGGCTCAGAACGAAAAATAAAAAAAGTTCGACGAAGAGGTAGCTCAGCCTCTGAGTGTCCGATTTTCAAGCGGTTTGAAGCGGACTGTTGACCACACTCTCCTCCCTCTCCTCTCCTAAACCTTCTGACCGATTGGAAACCGTGACCCGCCAGGGGAGGCACCCTGTCTCACAGGTCCCACCTCCCCGCCACCGCGGTCAGCCTCCAGGCCTGGGACGCCGAGGGCTCTACGGAGCTCTCTGTCACCTTGCCGAACCCTTCTCTAGCGAGAATTTGCCCCGGATGAGTGGGGAGAGGCATATTAGTGGCTGAGGTACCTGAGAAGCACAGGTTCGAACCCCGCGAAGGGCAAGTCTTGGTGAAACCACCCATTAAAGGTGTTAGTTTCGACGAAACCACCTGAAAATCGTAGGATCGAACCCCACATGAAGCAACTCGGTCCTTGTCACATAGGTCTCTCTGGCTCAAGAGGAAGGCTCGACTCTATAAGGCTCGACACATTGCATCCTTAAAAACCTACACATAATAAGCAGCTCAACACCCCGTAGTGCAACTGCGCTACACACTAAACAAACACACCACACAGTGGGGCGTGGCAGATCGGTATGAATCTCCGGTTTTCATGAGGCGAACTTGTGCTGATGACTGATCGTCTGAAGGCTGTGGCGCAAGCGAGAAACGGAGCAAGCTATCTAGAATTCAATGGCGACCTCAGTTAGACGTCCAGCAGTGCTGGGAGCTCTGTGTGTGTCTGTGGGAGCCTCATGAAGCTCACTGTGTTTGGGGGCAGTGGGCTGGGGCTGAGGGCAGTACTGGGGGTTAGGGTTAGTGCTGGGCAGTGCTGGGAGCTCTGTGTGTGTCTGTGGGACCCTCAGAGAGCTTTAATAGCAGGCAGAATTTTTGGGCCTAAAGGGAGACAAGTGTGAGCCATTGGGGCTTGCTGTGACTTAATACAGTACACAGGGCAGTGTTTGGAGCTCTCTGTGTGTCTCTCTGACCTCTGGGGACCTTTAATAGACAGCAGGCTAATTAGGCCTGTCTGGGGAGGTGTGTGTGTCTGTAGGCCTCCCAGTAAGTGAACCCAACACACTGGGCAGTGTTTGGAGCTCTCTGTGTGTCTCTCTGACCTCTGGGGACCTTTAATAGACAACAGGCTTCTTAGGCCTGTCTGGGGAGGTGTGTGTGTCTGTAGGCCTCCCAGTAAGTGAACACAACACACTGGGCAGTGCTGGGAGCTCTCTCTGTGTCTCTCTGACCTTTGGGGACCTTTAATAGACAGCAGGCTTCTTAGGCCTGTCTGGGGAGGTGTGTGTGTCTGTCGGCCTCCCAGTAAGTGAACACAACACACTGGGCAGTGCTGGGAGCTCTCTGTGTGTCTCTCTGACCTTTGGGGACCTTTAATAGACAGCAGGCTTCTTAGGCCTGTCTGGGGAGGTGTGTGTGTCTGTCGGCCTCCCAGTAAGTGAACACAACACACTGGGCAGTGCTGGGAGCTCTCTGTGTGTCTCTCTGACCTTTGGGGACCTTTAATAGACAGCAGGCTTCTTAGGCCTGTCTGGGGAGGTGTGTGTGTCTGTAGGCCTCCCAGTAAGTGAACCCAACACACTGGGCAGTGTTTGGAGCTGTCTGGGTGTCTCTCTGACCTTTGGGGACCTTTAATAGACAGCAGGCTTCTTAGGACTGTCTGGGGAGGTGTGTGTGAAAACCTTAAGAGACTAATGAAAACCTTAAGAGAGTCATAGTTACTTTTCCATAAGAGTCATAGTATGACTCTCTTATGGAACCTTAAGAGACTCATAGTTACTGGTTAACCATGGGTAAAAAAAAGTTGGGGGTGCTGGCGCGAGCTCCATGGCCTACCCTCCCGAGCCAAAACGGTCAGTCCGACGACAGTGCACTTTTTTCGGACACTCTCTGAGGATTCCCCTTAAGCCTGGAGGATGCCAAAAAGAGGTTTTGCCACCGGGTACCATCTCGGGACTAGAGAGCTCCTTTTCAGAAGCCTCCTGGAGGATTGTAACAAGGCCCCAGAAGCTCATAGAGAGTCCGTTGATGGTGCATCTTTCTTGGGCACATGTTTTTGACATTATGGTGCATCTGGAAGTCGAAAACAAGGGACTCGAAGCTCGCAGAGAGTCCGTTGATGGTGCATCTTTGGCGGACACATGTTTTTGACATTATGGTACCTCTGGAAGTCGAAAACAAGGGACTCGAAGCTGGTAAAGAGTCCGTTGATGGTGCTCTGTCCTCGGAAACATTATGTTCACATCCTGGTGCCTGTGGAGGATGTAACTAGGGGTGTAGCTGCACAAGGCCAGTCCGCTGAAGGTGACCTATTCTCGGACACATTCTGTCACATCCTGGTGCCTGTGGAGGATGTAACTAGGGGTGTAGCTGCACATGGCCAGTCCGCTGAAGGTGCACTGTTCTCGGACACATGTTCCTCAAATCCTGGTCCTCCTGGAGGATATAGAGGGGTCTAGAGGCTCATGGCATGTCCGCTGAAGGTGCAGTATTCTCGGACACCTTTGAGCAGGGTCCTACCCCTCTGGAGGTCTGAATATTCTGGATTTTTTCTAAGTCCATTTTGGTTAACCATGGGTAGGGTTTTGGTTAACCATGGGTACGAAAAAGTTGGGGGTGGTGGCGAGGGCTCCACAAAATACCCTCCCGACCGAAAACGGTCAGTCCGACGACCATGCACCTTTCTCGGACACCTTCTGAAAATCCCCCTAAGGCCTGGAGGATCACAGAAAGAGGTTTTGCCACCGGGTGACGGCGTGAAATCGAGAGCAGTGGCGGACCTAGTCATTTGGGGGCCTAAGGCGAAAACATAGCCAGGGGCCCTCTTCATCCGTCCTTTTAATGCAAAAAAAAAAGGGCCACCTCAAAGCAGGGGCGGACTGGGGGGAAAAAGTGGCCCGGGAGTTGTCTGTCAGAGCGGCCCACTTAATATACGGCGCGTTGCCCGCTCAATGTATGCAAAATACCCATACACTTAACATAATTTTGGATGATTACAAAGAAATAACATTATATATGTTTTTTAATAACATTTGGATCCACAAATTTGCCTGGATGGACACATGGAATAAAATGATACTGGCTATTGTAACACTCCAAGGAAGGTAGGGCCTATAGTTTGCTAGATGAATATGCTTAACTCTGGGCTAGTATCAGATGGTTAGGCCTATATGTATAACTACAGAGCCTTTAGGAATAAATGTCAGCAGAGAAAGAGTACACAATTTTTTTGATAATGATTAGGGCGACCTACATTAAGCAATATCATTTTTTTTGTAGGCTGATTAACTCATACAGCAATACCTTTTTGTATAGTAGATGGCAGCACACAATCAAAATATTTCCCCTCTACCTACATAGCTACAGTAGCTAGTTATATGGAAGAAAGTTGCATTCAGGAGCCTTCATAAGCAAACATGATTTGGCTCCGCATTAAATTATCCCACTTTTTCATTATCCACATGTCTCAAATGTTGTATGATGCAACATAGCTTTACAGGACACATAAATGTCCAGTAACAACGTAAAGAAGGGGGCAACATATAAGTCAAAACCAACTATATTTATTGACTGATCTCGAAAGTATTGGTTTACAAAAGCTAACTAAGTCTTCACAAAGAAAATAACTCAGTGTTAGGGCAAAAAGCGAACATTCACACTGTACAACCTATGAAAAGTGACAGCGGTAGCCTACAAATAAAGAAATACAGACCGCGTTAGCCACTTCACAGCGTGCTAGCCATGATTTTCTTTCGTTCCAATTCTTGGATGTAGGGTTCCACCCTTTATAGAAACCTGTTGAATCGATACATTTGGTGTAGGAAGTCCTAATTGTTTTGTTGTCAATTTATCTTAATTAGTACGCCGACAGAGAAAAAAATCTCCTTTTCCTGAAAGCAGTTCGTCGCCACAATCGCCCTTAAGGTCCGCCGCCACTGGTTTGAACTTTGTTGTAGAAATGAACAGAACAGAACATACGATGGGGTGTAAACATCAGTGGTAATGATAGTGTTGCATGCTGGGTGTGTGATTATGTGTGTGTCTGTGTGTGTGTGTGTGTGTGTAGGGGTGTTAAAGGTGTCTACGAGCGAGACATGCAAGTATTAGGCTAGAGTGATTAACATTTAATAACAAATAAACATAGTAAGACTGACGGAGGAGATTAGAAAATAGTAAGACAATAGTAACCATGAGTGTGAATACAGGTCACTAGGAGTAGTATAAATAGCAGACAGTGAATCCCGTTGGTTATCATGACAGGTATATAATGTATTCGCTTAAGCAAGGAAAACTGTCGCAACCGACGATATCTGCGGGAGGGCCGGTTGGTTATGGACTTAGGCCGTCCCATCAGTGCCTGGGTGGGCAATTTATCGTGGGCTTTCTGCTGGGTGAGGGCCTAAGGCAGTTGCCTAGTTCGCCTTAATGGTAGGTCCGCCACTGCTGGCTGGAGAAGTGGTACTGCTTTCGGTGGGGATGGTGACTTGGCTCTGTAAAATAAGAGCATACATAACAATGAATACAATACACTACACTACATCATGTGTAGGTTCAATCAATCAGTCTCTATTCAAACTGGGTCAATCTATTTACCTGGGTTGATTTTCTAGCTAGGCTTAGATTTGGCCTGGCCGCAGAAACATGAGCACCACCAAATCTTGACTTGTTCAACTGATAAGCAACAAGGCAAACGTCTGTGTCGTGAGAGAACTATATTGACAAATTATCATTCAGTGAACAAAATGTAAAATATTTATGGTCAATTTATGAGGCCAAATACCATTAAAATATGTGGGGGTGGGTGCTTACGGCCCACAGACACCAGCAATGAACCTAAGGCCCTTTGGCCAGGACTTTGACTGGCTGCTGCTGTCTGCTGCCCTGCAGTGCCTTGAACCGGACCCACTGCTGCCGACTGCTGCCCTGCAGGCCCAGTAGGACTTTGCCTGGCTGCTGCCGTCTGCTGCCCTGCAGTGCCTTGAACCGGACCCACTAGTGCCGACTGCTGCCCTGCAGGCCCAGTAGGACTTTGCCTGGCTGCTGCCGTCTGCGGCCCTGCAGTGCCTTGAACCGGACCCACTGCTGCCGACTGCTGCCCTGCAGGCCCAGTAGGACTTTGCCTGGCTGCTGCCGTCTGCGGCCCTGCAGTGCCTTGAACCGGACCCACTGCTGCCGACTGCTGCCCTGCAGGCCCAGTAGGACTTTGCCTGGCTGCTGCCGTCTGCAGCCCTGCAGGCCCAGAGGCAGTACTTGCTCCAGTTGGCTGTAGAGACATCACAAATTAGTTTGCATATTGATACACACACACACACACACTTTTTGAGTCTTGAATTGACCAGCGTTACCTTCTGAGTGTGGAATCCACAAACACACGCCCTTACTAGACCAAACAAAGACCTCCGTCCTTGTGTCTGCATTGGACATTTTTCAATCTAGAAATAAAAGTTATACAATTGTTTGAGTTTTCATTTTCGTATGTGTAGTCACAGAGATATGATGTAACTGATTTGCTTTTTACATTTGGATTTCCTTGTGGGAACATTGCCTTTTATCCTATTTAATACATGTTATAATGACTTAATAACAATAAATACATTATACTGTGCCATGTATATAGTCATACCCTTTGATACAGCTCGTACCACTTCTTCTGCCTTGGTGCTGGCTTGTTCCCACCCCCGGCAGGCCAGGATCCAGTGCTGGCAAACTTTCTCAAACGTGCCAACCATTCTGATTCTGACATTGCCTTGTGTGACTTCACAGATTTTGCCTTTGGTGACATAGTAATTGCACATTGTTTTTAATGAATGAAAATAACATAAATCCATGAAGAGCAGACCATCTTCCCTGTAATAGTATTAGCCCTATTCTCCACACAGGTGAACCCCCCTCCTCACCACTGTCTCCCTTTCCTGCCATTACCTGTACAACCTCTCAATATTTCGTTTATACATCTGAATTTAAGCGATTGTGCATAAAATACTCTTATTCACAGTCAAAACATTTCGTTATCATTCATTCATAGCCCACGTAAAAGCACCCTTAATATAGCTAACGTTATTTGACGAGGACTAGCGTAATTCCAGTACAGATAACAGAGTGATTATAAGATAGCTATATAGCTAAATAAATCGAAATGACAACAACGGGAATAATTACTTCAATACTTCAATACTTCAAGTTATATCGTACAAGACTAACAGATTATATTAGCAGACCAAAGGCATGAGCGAAAGCGAAATTGCAGTCAGAGAAAGCAGCTTAGGTAAAAAGCTAGCTAAACCAAGGGGAAATGACTTCAATAATTAAAGTAAATACGATCTGCAGGTATACGACTTATGTTATTGTCATGCATTTAAAAATTAATTGTATGCATCTATGTCGCCAAAAGCAACATCTCTAAAATATAGCGACATTTTAGTCAGATAAATTATAGCGTTTTAAAGGTAGAAAGCTAGCTATACACAAAACAATTATCCCATTCAGCAGTGTAGTTAATGTGTAAATACTCACCATGTCGACAAATTTCCTCGGTTTATTTAACTTGATACAGCTTTAGAGGGAGGATTGCTTCCTTGAAGTTGTTTGAATTACGGACGCATCTTCTGGCTATTTGAGCTATCCAGAGGTTTGCATTTTCGATTTGCCCGCCCCCCCCTCCAGGTCCAGCGTCAGCTAAGTGACGTCGCCTGACGTCGCGCTCCAGCATTTCTGCCGTGCGTGCTGCCCGACGGCGCTCTCCAGGATTTCTGCCGTGATTGGTCAATTGTTATCAACTCTGCAAACTGGTGCGAACGTGATTGGCCAAATCTTTTCAGAATCTTTTCAGGTCTAAAAAAAATTAGCCGGTCGTGTAGTCGGCAGCTGTGGCTGTTAACCAGAAGGTGGCTGGTTCGATCCCCAACCAGAAGGACATTTTTTTTTTGCTGGTCCATCATAAGAGAGTCACTGTTACTCATTTTTCAGGCAATTGGGAACATAACTGACATTCAGAATACAAAAGGGACATTTGAGAATAATAACTGAAAAAAAATGCATTTTTTTTGCCTAAGTCCATACTGGTGCTCTCCCTTGTGTGTTTGACCCTCAGTGACCTTTAATAGACGGCAGGCATATGGGGCCTACTCTGGTACATAAGTTAGCCATGTGGGCTCTCTGTGACTTAAAACAAGACACAGAGCAGTCATCGCTGCTGGTGTGTGACCCTCAGCAAAATCAAGATTCCAACACAGAAAAATGCCTTCAAACTTTGTTTTATTTAGATATATTAAAAAATAGCAAATACAACACACAAACAAACACAAACAATTCCAAACATAACCACACACGGCGAACGTTGTGTGTGTGTGTGTGTGTGTGTGTGTGTGTGTGTCTGTGTGTGTCTGTGTCTGTGTCTGTGTGTATGTGTGTGTGTGTGTGTGTGTGTGTGCGCGTGCACATTAGGGATTTGGGGGTTAACTGCAGCTGGAACCTGCCTCCTCCACTACGCGCATTCTTCTGGGTAGGACCCGGTTTCTGTTGAGGGCCCGGCGTCTGAGGACCCGGAGATGCTGCATTACCAACTCCAATTCCCTCCTGGAACTTTCCAGTTTGTCCTGAAGAGATTTTCTTTGTTTTAGAAGGATTTTGCAGGACTCGCAGCACACTCGCAGAGTCATATCTAAACAACACAAAAAACATTCTGGTAATGGTAAAAATCTTAGATAATACGACACACACACACACACACACACACACACCTATACAGGTCTTGGTGGATTAGGAGGCCAAATTTCCTCAACCTGAAAAAAAAGTGGTTTACGGGTACTTCCCTTTCCTTTTAGTCTAGAGCTACCAAAGTTGAATAAAAATGATTAGAAAAAATTGTGCATCGAAGAGCAAGGTTTTTTTTTTTGTATCACCTACCAATCAAGATACTCAATTTTTTACACAACAAGAGTTTTCACCAAGTTATAGGGACATGTCCTACCTGAACACAAACCTGGCTTGCGAGGACACATGAATTGCAAGGACGCTGTGATGTCATTCTCGCGTCATATCTAATTAGCATATTGAATTAACATATCCATAACAGTACACAGAACTCTGGTTACACACTGTACTGCAAGGACTGTGTGTTTTACTTGGACAGTATGGTGTCAACATGGCTGACAACTACAAGTATGTATACACTAACAAGTTTTACTATTCACGCTATGTAAATAGTACATCATCATCATCTTGTGAGAGTTCCAGTGGTCATATCATTGTTGTGTAGTTCAACATTGTTTTTAGGTACCAGTTTATGTATCAGTACCATTGATAATACCTGCTTGCCAGGTAAACTGAAATTGTGGTATCTGCAGTTTGGATTTAAGGTGGTCTCTAAATGTTTACAAGTTCCAAAGTTGCTACTTCAGAGTTGGAGAAATGTAATAAAGTCATGAATAAGGCAGTTAGAAAAAAGCACAATTAATTATTGTGACATTTTTCGGAAAAAACTTTGGAATTACTCGACCAGCTTGATGGAGAAATTGAAGTGTGCTATTGCAAGCCTAGAGATGGCTTGTCACAGTCTAAGAACTGAAGAATATTGGTGTTTTCCATATACTTTCAACTTATGAACCCTCCTCAAAAGAATACTGTAATGACCAGTATGTTTTAATGTGTTCATGTTTATAGTGTCGTCTGTGTGCCTGTGACCTTGCTCTCTGTCAGCCGCGGCAACCTATGTGTTGCTATGCACTGCGGGGGCTGGCAGAGTAGCCAGGGGGCGGGGGCACCTGGTTAAGAGATGGTTTAACTTGCCTCTTGTGCTGGAAGTTCTGTGAGAAGCAGCCACAGAAACGTATGTGTTCAGCCAAAGTTATAACGGCCAATAAAGTCATTGTTGAATCATACTCGTTGTGTCTGAGATCGCTAGAATTGGTGTCAGAAGTAAACTATAAATAAAGTGAGTGAGCTAGGGTGACAAGTTCGTTACCGTTTATTTTTGGTAGTTAATTATCAGTTTGTGTGGGGTGTGCCAGCTGGAGGTAGCCACAGTGAGAGCCTGCCCATAATAAGAGTGGCAGTGGGCACCAAAGCTGTCCTGGAGAAGCCGGCATGGGCATCTGAGCTGACGGAGATGATACGGGCTATGTCTATCCAATCAACCCGTACCCTGCACACATCACCCAGGGTTTGTTGGGGGTGTGGCCAGCCTGGTCACCTCCTCAGGCAGTGCCCAAAAGCACCCAAGGGTCCGGGAAACGGCACCGGGTCCGCATAGGGGAGGCTGTGCGGACCCCAGCCCCATCCTCTTGTCTGCAGGAAGGGCCCGACAGCACAGACGGGGGAGTCAGGGCCCACTCCTCCCATAAGCAGACGAAAACATGCACATGGAGCCTGTGATAGTGGTTGGGCGTACTTGTGTGGGGGACTTTTGTCACCTCCCAGTG
Organism: Sprattus sprattus; assembly: GCF_963457725.1. Lineage (NCBI taxonomy): Eukaryota > Metazoa > Chordata > Actinopteri > Clupeiformes > Clupeidae > Sprattus > Sprattus sprattus. The sequence continues at coordinate 443,562 of NW_027667020.1, read as the reverse complement.
ACCGTAGAGGGGGTTCCCTGCACTGCTCTCGTGGACACAGTGACTCTGGTAAGACCTGATGTGGTGCCGGGCTGGACTCAGTTAGAGCCCACCACTGTGCAGCTGCGCACAGTCACGGGCGGGCTGGCACCCATGAAAGGCAGGGGCACAATGACACTGACTGTGGGGGGCAAAGCTTTCCACCGCCCAGTGTGGGTGGCAAGCGTGCAGGACCCGTGCATACTGGGGCTGGATTTCTTGAAGGCTACGGGCTGTCAGCTGGACCTGGGAAGAGGCACGTTTCAGGATGCACCTGTCATCGCGTTGTCGGCCGTGACACCACCAGTTGCTGCACCCACTACCTTGCCGGCGCGAGAAGTTGGCACAGCAGAACCGAGCCACACCCACTTTTCCCCAAAACCCCTCACGACATCAGGGTGCGTGTTTCCCCAACCGGCCACCACTCCACGCCCACAGCATTGCTGTTCAATCACCTCCCTCTCAGCTGGAGACAGAGGTGACAGCACCCGACTCCTCTCCACCCCTGCTGGCAGTGCCAGCCCCCAACAGCATGGGCTGCCCGTCTCCAGCCCTGCTGCCCCAGACGGAGGAGGAGATGACGCGGGCTGCCATCACGAAAATCTGGACGGAGAACTGTGATGACCTGGACTCACAACAGCAGGAGCTGTTGTGGCGGCTGGTTGTGGAGTTTAAAGACAGCTTTGCACTGAGGGAGGATGACGTCGGGCGAACACAGCTGGTGGAGCGTGAGATTGACACCGGAGATGCCCGCCCGATAAAGTGCCGTCCCCGCCAAATGGGGTAACTAAGAAAGACTCTTATCCACTACCCCACGTGGATGAGTCTCCGGACCTAGTCTCAGGCTCTGCCTGGTTTTCCTCACTGGACTTCCGCTCGGGCTATTACCAGATCACATCTGCCCGACCAAAGACTGCCTTTTGCACTGGACGTGGGCTCTGGCAGTTTAAGGTCCTCAGTGTTGGCTTATGCAATGCCCCTGCTTCCTTCGCCAGACTGATGGATCAGGTGTTGACTGGCCTCCCACGCCAGGAGTGCCTGGTTTATCTGGACGACATCTTGGCACAAGGACCCTCCTTCGATGCATGCCAGGGGGCGTTCGACCAGCTGCGTCGGTCCTTCAGCGATGCCCCTGTGCTGGCTCCAGCTGACCCCTCTCTTCCATTTATGTTGGACACTGATGCCAGTGGGGTGGGTGCTGGAGGAGTGCTGTCTCAGATGGGTGCAGACGTGGAGAGGGTAGTGGCATATTTCAGCCGGGTGTTCAATAAGGCTGAGAAGCGCTACTGCGTGACCCGGCGAGAGCTCCTGGCAGTGGTGCTCTCCGTGCGCCATTTTAAATATTACCTGTGCGGTCTGCCCTTCACTGTGAGAACCGACCATTCAGCTCTCCAGTGGCTGATGTCATTCAGGGAGCCGGAGGGGCAGGTCGCCAGGTGGTTGGAGGAGCTCAAGGCCTATAACTTCACAGTGGTGCACAGGGCAGGAGCTCAACACAGCAATGCATATGCCCTCTCCCGTCGCCCATGTGCTGCCGACGGGTGCCACCACTGTGAACGGAGGGAGAGTCGGGAGCTTGAATTGTGTGAAGGCAGTGTGGCGGGCAGAGGTGGTTGACTGCTGGGAGCTGCAGATGGTAAGCGTGGGGGATTGGAGGCAACAGCAGGAACTTGACCCCGACCTACACCCTGTGCATCAGTGGGTGGAGTCACAGCAGAGGCTGCCATGGGAAGAGGTGGCAAGCCTCTCAGGTCACTAAGGGGCTGTGGTCAAAGTTTGACTCGCTGTGTCTGATCGACGGGGTGCTGCAGAGGGCGTGGAAAGAGCCTGCTACAGGGGATGAGCGTTGGCAGATGGTGGTCCCCAAGGGCCTGAGGGTAGCTGTACTGCAGGGCATGCACGGAGCCTCGGGGTCAGGCCACTTTGGTGTGACAAAAACGCTCCGCCGCCTCCGCCGAGGCTTCTATGGGGGCTACTTTCGGCGGGACGTGGAAGACTTCCGCAGACGGTGTGAATAATGCACTGCACGGAAAGGCCCAACAGGTCGGTCACATGCCCAGCTGCATCTAGTGCGGGCCCCCATGGAGAGAGAGTTGCTTTAGATGTAATGAGCCCACTTACCCGCACCAACAAGGGGAATGCCTACATCCTCTCTGTGATCGACTACAAAGTGGCCAGAGGCCTATGCCCTCCCAAACCAGGAGGCAGAGACTGTGGCAGATTCCTTGCTTGGAGGCATACTCAGCCGGTTTGGGATGCCGCACACACTGCACAGTGACCAGGGGAGAAATTTTGAGTCCAAGGTATTCGCTGCCATGTGCAGCCGAATGGGCATACAAAAGACACGAACCACCCCGTTACAGCCTCAAAGTGACGTGCACGTGGAGAGGCTCCACCGCACACTGGGTCAGCAGCTGGCCATACTGACATCGGAGCATCAGCGCGACTTGGATGAACATCTGCCGCTGGTGCTCATGGCGTGCCGGTCTGCAGTCCAGGAGTCGACCTCATGTTCCCCAGCACTCCTCATGCTAGGGAGGGAGCTCCGCACCCCAACAGAGCTGGCCTTTGGGCGGCCTCCAGACGGAATATGCGAGGAGGCTCCAGGACAGGCTTGAGTCTGCCCATGCGTTTGCCCGGGTGCAGCAGGAAAGTGCTGGTGCCATGCAAAAGCGTAACTATGACGTGCGGGCACGGGGTAGGCACTTCCAGGCTGGAGACCTTGTTTGGGTGCCCACAAAGAAAGAAGGGCCGGTGTCCAAAGCTTGACAGCCAGTGGGTGGGGCCCTGCAGGGTGTTGGAGCGGATGGGGGAGGTGGTGTATCGGGTGCAGCTACCGCCACGAGGACGGAAGGTTGCTCTGCACAGAGACAGACTGGCCCCCTATCGAGGCAATGCCTTTCCCCAGGTTCCAGGTAGCCCATGTCCCCTGCCCCTGGGTTAAGCCCGTCACCCCCCTTCTCACTACACACACACACACACCGCACCCCCCACAGCCAGTGCCTGATGGGGGTGACCCTGACTCTGTCCCTGTGGCCCCCTGGTCTCAGCCCACGTCCCCTGCCCCGGGGTTAAGCCTGTCACCTCCCTTCTCACATCCACAAAGGGCTAGGAGACCGCCCCAGAGTTTGGCAGACTTTGTTTGTTCCCTCAAGGACGAGGAACTTGGTAGCGGAGGGGTAATGTAACGACCAGTATGTTTAAATGTGTTCATGTTTTATAGTGTTGTCTGTGTGCCTGTGACCTTGCTCTCTGTCAGCCGCGGCAGCCCATGTGTTGCTATGCACTGCGGGGGCTGGCAGAGTAAGCAGGGGGCGGGGGCACCTGGTTAAGAGATGGTTTAACTTGCCTCTTGTGCTGGAAGTTCTGTGAGAAGCAGCCACAGAAACGTATGTGTTCAGCGGAAGTTATAACGGCCAATAAAGTCATTGCTGAATCATACTCGTAGTGTCTGGATCGCTAAAATACAAAACATTTACACCACTTTCATTAACATTAGAATGGTCAGTCCTGTCTGCAGACCTTCACATCTTTCATTCCTAGGTAGATACTGTTTCCCTTCCTAACACAGCCCACCTTATACCGTGAACCAGACCCCGAGAACTATTGATCTGATTAGGTTATTTGGCTATTTATGAGGTAACATGGAGAGTTTTGACAATATTCACACATTATAAGCATTTTAGTAATGGCGAATTTCAAAGAAAATATTACTGACTTTTGACTTTCAAAACATTCATAGATTTTTCCTTATAGAACTAAAGTGATGTTAAATAGCTGGTGGTATATATAGTTAATGGTTGTTTAAATGATTCTCCACCATGTCAGGGGTCATTATATAAATAAATGTAATTGACAGTGTGCACAGAAAGTGGTGAGTAAAAGTGTATTAAGATGCAATGTGTCTTAAGTGATGTTAAATCACTTGTACAGTTCTTTAACCTTCAGAAAACACATAGTTTATGGTGGTTTAAGTGATTCTCCACCATGTCAGGGTCATTATGTATCTGACGATCATGAAGAGTACCATAATACAATAGGCAGTGTATATAGATAATGATGTAATTTCTTTCCAATAGCTGCAACTAATCCTGCAGGAACAGGTTATATTGTATCTATTTTTTTTAAATGAAAAAACAATTTCCCCATTTATGGCAATTTCTCATTCATCACTATGGACTACTCTATTACCCATCATCAGCAACATAAGAAAAAAAAAAAAGAAAAGCAAAACACTGAAGAGAAGCCTCATAAATGTGCCCACTGTAGAAAAGTATTTTTGAAAACCATATGTTAGTACATACTGGAGAATGGCCTCATCGATGTGTTCAGTATGGATAAGCATTTACAAACTCCACAGGTCTTAAAAGCACACATACTAATACACACAAGCAAAGCTAAGTGGTCCTATGTAAAAGTATTTTGGCTGCCATGTGTAGTTCATTGTAAATTCCTACAGTTCCGGGAGGTAGATCGGAGGTAGCTGAAGGGCTACACAGACCAAGCAGATAAGTCTAAAATAAAATAAGTCTTTTTGTAACGGTTCGTTGTTGCCAACTAATCACATAAAAAGGCATAGGTTTGTCAGTGAAAGATTGCGAGGACTGGATGCCACAAAATTCAGTGAAGTAGTATGCATAAACTACCTCTACATGTATTTATCAATCTCAGCCTTCTCCTGGAGCATTTCAACAGTTTACTCTGAAAATATTGACACAGTTCTATTATACCAAACACAAATGATACACATGAGTAGAACAAATGATCCATTTTCCTGAATGAAATTTAATAAAAAACACAGACAAATCAAGACCACCCTAAAAACTAAAAGGGTTTATAGAGAACTTTTTCTTCCTGGAGAGATAGGCAAGGAAGTAGAAATGCTCAACAAAAGTCCAGACCACACTCAAAATTGTCTACCTGAACCTTGAATTGTTAGACCAGCATTACTTCTAGACTTCTCTCTTTTCATGTCTCTGTTTCTTACAAAGTCTCTAATATTTTGGACTGTTCTGTTTCTGAGGACAGGCTCTTCATCTGTTTGGCACTGGTGGCACTCTGCCTTTTTGGCCAAATATCCTCTAGTTATGTGACCCTTGGAGTGCCTCATAACAGCTGCAACTTCAGATTTGACCACCTCTTTGGAGTTCCTAAAATCAACAAAACACAGCCCAAGAAAATGTACATATAAAAAAAGAGTACAGTACAGAATACAACTGAGAAACCTACCATAATAATGTAAAAGTCACTAGAATACCTTTTGTATAATAATGTATAATAAACTCTATGGTTCTTTGTTCCTTTACTGACCTTTAGACCTGGATCCACAGTTCAGGGTGACATCTTGAAGTGCCTACACAAGAAACATCCAATTGATTTATTTCATTAATTAAAAGCAAATACCTGTTAGTTCAGAAGGGTCTTTTTGACAATTTCCGCTTATATTTCACAGTTTTATTTCAAACTTGAATATATATGGCTCCATCAAATGCAATCAGTTAAAGTGTTTTATAATGTCATTTTAGTTAACATTTCAAAGCATCAAAACTAAAATATTTGTCAGAAAAAAACTCATAAAACACTTAATGTTCAAGCATTCATACTTTTTTCTTGCCTTCTGTACTACAGCAAACCATTCTGCATTAATTTCAGTGTAGTATATTGTAATTTCTTGTGAGAACACATATGATGGTCTGTATGCCTCTCCAAAATATACCCAAAAACCTATCCAAATCCATATAAAGGTGTATCATGTATGTTTTGTGATTTTGAGCTATGTTTGTGTAGTAAAATATGTTTTGTGGAAGTGGTGTGGTGGGGTGTAGAGGTGGTGTGGAGGAGGTGTGGTGGGGTATGGAGGTGGTGTAGTGGTGTGTGGATGTGTGTGGTGGTGTGTGTAGGGGATGTAGTGGGGTGTGGATGTGTGTGGTGGGGTGTGAAGGTGGTGTAGTGGTCTGTGGAGGTGGTGTGGTGTGGATGTGTGTGGTGGGGTGTGGATGTGTGTGGAGGAGGTGTGGTGGGGTATGGAGGTGTGAAGTGTGGTGTGGAGGTGGTGTTTAGTGGGGTGATGGGGTGTGTGGTGGGGTGTGGAGGTGGTGTAGTGGTGTTTAGTGGGGTGTGTAGGTGTGTGGTGTGGAGGTGGTGTAGTGGGGTGTGGAGGTGTAGTGGTGTGTGGAGGAGGTGTGGTGTTGTGTAGAGGTGTGAAGTGTGGTGTGGAGGTGGTGTTTAGTGGGGTGATGGGGTGTGTGGTGGGGTGTGGAGGTGTGTGGTGGGGTGTGGAGGTGGTGTAGTGGTGTTTAGTGGGGTGTGGAGGTGTGGTGGGGTGTGGAGGTGTGTGGTGGGGTGTGGAGGTGGTGTAGTGGTGTTTAGTGGGGTGTGGAGGTGTGTGGGTGGGTGTGGAGGTGTGTGGTGGGGTGTGGAGGTGGTGTAGTGGTGTTTAGTGGGGTGTGGAGGTGTGTGGGTGGGTGTGGAGGTGTGTGGTGGGGTGTGGAGGTGGTGTAGTGGTGTTTAGTGGGGTGTGGAGGTGTGTGGGTGGGTGTGGAGGTGTGTGGTGGGGTGTGGAGGTGGTGTAGTGGTGTTTAGTGGGGTGTGGAGGTGGTGTAGTGGTGTTTAGTGGGGTGTGGAGGTGTGTGGTGGGGTGTGGAGGTGATTTGGAGGTTGTGTGGTGGGGTGTTGAGATGGGGTGATGGGGTGTGTATGGTTTAGCCTATCAAGAAATCTGCCTTCGCTCATAACTGTGATATCACAAAATGGTTGTGAACCATATTGTCCTTCCAGTGCAATGTGTTACTAAGATCAGCTAGATAACTAGCTATTATATCATGCAAATGGACCTCTTTCGTTTCAACAGTTTAAGGTTATTTAAAAGTTTCCATCCGTCATTATAGATGGAAATTCACTACAAATATCTAATAACCCTTTTGCAGATCACATAAATGTACTATACCTTCTCTGAGCTCACGTCAGGCAAGGATGACGCTGCCACCTCCCTGGTGGAAGCAACTCTGCAATCCTGTAAAGTAGAAGATTAAACCTTTCATAAAACACAGACTTCAGTTTAACAAACGCATAATAATTAATCTGGATATATGGCTTCTTGTGGATCACTGACAAACTCCTCGTAAATCATGGTGTCCTCCCAGTGCAGTGTGGTGCCAGAGTTGTGTATGGTGTAGCCATCTAGAAATCTGCCTTCGCTCATAACTGTGACATCACAAAGTCCTTGTAAATCATGGTGTCCTCCCAGTGCAGTGTGATGCCAGAGTTGTGTATGGTGTAGCCATCTAGAAATCTGCCTTCGCTCATAACTGTGACATCACAAAGTCCTTGTAAATCATGGTGTCCTCCCAGTGCAGTGTGATGCCAGAGTTGTGTATGGTGTAGCCATCTAGAAATCTGCCTTCGCTCATAACTGTGACATCACAAAGTCCTTGTAAATCATGGTGTCCTCCCAGTGCAGTGTGGTTCCAGACAGAGTTGTGTATGGTTTAGCCTATCAAGAAATCTGCCTTCACTCATAACTGTGACATCACAAAATCCTTCTAAACCAAAAGGGCTAGCATTCAAAATCTCACTTCCAGTTCTTGCCAACTGTTTCATTACACTACTGTGACAGTGCTGAAGAACTCAATTTCTTTAATTTGTTACACTGTGTGGCTATACAGCGGGTGAAATACCGTAAATCCTCAAATAAAGGCCGGGATTCAATTAGAAGCCGGGCTTCAGATAGTAGCCGGGGTCGTGGTCCATACGGACAAATAAAGGCCGGGCCCCGAATACAAGCCGGGGGTAAAATAAAGTAGCCTATACTGTAGCCTACCAGCATCAGTCCGTCAGCTCAAAGTAGACATCACAATTTAATTGAATGCATTTCACAAATACATGTTCTCCTCATGTTTAATATTTTATTAAATAATATTGTTGGCTAATTTCATGGGCTGTTTGCCACGTAGGACTAGGCTACTAGGCGAATTCGTTATTGTTTAGCCTAAATGCACGTATCGTACAGCCTACTGTTGTTTATCTGTAACGTTTTAGTTTGCTAGGTTACTTTTTCCAGAAGGGATCATAAAGCAGTAGTAGACTTACGTAACTTTGATATTAGATTCAAAGAGACGGTGTATGCTGATTGCTGAAGAACATTCGGGAGAAAAAATAGCAAAGAAGTTTGACATTGACCCGAGACGAATGCGATACGCTACGACTAGCAGGTGGAGGTAGAAAGAAAGTTAGGCTGGATATCAAACCAGCTCGTTGAGTACATGTTTTCAGTCCGCGATAAGCATTATAGAGTGTCTAGAAAAATTATTAAAATCCAGGCTTTGGAAATCTTTTCCTCCGTGACTGACAGTGGAGACCATAACTCCGATGTTTATTTTTTATGTTGACACCACACCTAAAGCGCTACGCGATGTGCAGGAAGTGTTGAATGCATGCAATGAATTATATTAGCCTACTGCAATTATGCCCATTATTTAAATAATAAAATTGCCCCTAATACAAGCCTGCCCCAAATAAAGGCCGGTGCGCTGTGTAGCTTAAGTAAATACAAGCCCCGGCCACAATTGGAGGATTTACGGTAAGCGGGTGAACGTCGCCATTTTTCTCAGTAAATATATTTCCAAAGGTGCTATTGACATGCAACTTTCACCGCATGTTGGCAACAACCCAAGTAATACATACATACAAAAAAAAATAAAAAAATACATTCAGAAATTAAGTAATGTGTATTAATGTGAAATAACACAGGAAAAAAGTATTGAACACATGAAGAAAGGAAGGTGCAAAAAGGCATGGAAAGCTAAGAAAACAGCTGGAATCTTTCAGTAATTAGAAAGCAATCCGGCCGTTAGTCAGTGCAAATTAATATCCCAATTGATGGCCTATAAAAAGGTGTCTTATTACCAAGGTGTCACACAAGAAGCATCTCATGATGGGTAAAAGCAAAGAGCTTTCTCAAGACCTTTGCAACCTTATTGTTGCAAAACATACTGATGGCATTGGTTACAGACGCATTTCTAAAAGTGGAAAGAACATCATTTCACCATAAGCTAGCCACGACCAGGTGCTCCTCGGAAGATTTCTGACAGAGGAGTGAAAAGAATTATCAGAGGAGTTGTCAAAGAGCCAAGGACCACTCGTGGAGAGCTTCAGTAAGACCTGAAATTTGCAGGTGCAGTTGTTTAAAAGAATGCACTCAACCGCCATGGCCTGTATGCACACTCACCACATAAGACTCCATTACTGAAGAAAAAAGCATGTTGAAGCTCGTTGAAAGTTCGCAGCACGAAATGTTGACAAGTCTGTGAAATACTGGGAGAATAGTCTGGTCAGATGAGAGCAAAATTGAACTCTTTGGATGACATAATGCACACCATGTTTGTAGGAGACATGGCACTGCACATCATCCCAACAGTGACGTTTGGAGGTGGAAACATCATGGTGTGGGACTGCTTTTCAGCATAAGGTACTGGCAAACGTCACACAATTGAAGCAAGGATGAATGGAGAACTGTACCGAGACATCCTTGATAAAAATGTGCTGCCATCTACCAGGATGTTGAAGATGAAACAAGGGTGGACATTTCAGCAAGACAATGATCAGCCAAGGACACTCTCAATTGGTTTCAGAGAAAGAAAATAAGGATGCTGGAATGGCCCAGACAATCACCTGAATTGAATCCATTTGAAAATCTAAGAACTGAAGATCAGAGTTCATAGAAGAGGCCCACAGAACTTTCAAGATATGAAGACTGTTTGTGTGGAAGAATGGGCCAAACTCACATCTGAGCAATGCATACAAGTAGTTTCTCCATACAGGAAGCGTCTTGAAGCCGTCATTAGCTACAAAGGCTTTTGTACAAAGTATTCAATAAATAACAGTAAGCGTGTTCAATACTTTGTCCCTGTGTCTTTTCATATTATTAGACATAGCTTAATTTCTGAAAAAAATAGTTTTGGTTTCTTGTATGTTTGGATTACCTGGGTTGTTACCAACATCTGGTGAAAATTTCATGTCAATAACACCTTTGGAAATATATTTACTGAGAAAAATGGTGACGTGTTCAATACTTATTTCACCCGCCGTATCAATTGGTTTTGGTTGTAGTGCTGGAGAGCTTGGAAGTGCTGTTTTTACTGGGCAATATAGACCACAAAACAAGACTCATACTCACCATCAACATATCTGAAAAGGAGAGACTGAACTCATCTGGGAGAAAAAAATGACAAATAAAAAGCCCCTTTCAGTAAAACAGTAATTGACACAAAACATTATCTGCAAAAAGTAATCACATATTTGAAGATGAGTTTCTATACAGCTAATCTGAATAGACAACGCAAAGATGTCACCACTCGTTGGTAAATAATAGCTGACTGATATGATGCTGGCATGGCAGTGTGACATTCACCACAAGATAATGGTAGACAGCAGATACTTAAAATAACGTTATTCAATGGAGATATCGCATGCGAACAGTAGCTCAAGCACTAATCAAATATTGCAAACTAGCCTTCTAATCCCGGGCAAATTCTGCAAATTATAATGTTTCATATATAGTATAGTCGATTAACAGTTAAGGTTATACATATTTTGCAAACTACCTTCTTGTATTCTTCAATTCGGTCTACTCGTTCCTTTAAAGATTTACATTGAAACCGTGACTGATAAATTCTGATAGTGTGACATTCACCACAAAATAATGGTAGACAGCAGATACTTCAATTAACGTTATTAATGAAGATATCTTCTTATTTTCTGATTAACCCATCTCATGGTTTGTCTAAAACTAACAAGCTATACTTAAGCAACGTCAGACTACGCCAGCGAACAGCGCCCATCGAATATTGCAAGTTTGCAAACTAGCTCACGAATCTCGGGCGAATACCGCAAATTATAACTTTGCAAATGCAATTTAAACATTCACTCACCAGCCTTCACACACGGTAAAATGTATTAATGAATAATGGCGAATCACTTTCTGATATTTAATTCTCTAACTGTAATAAACCACACTAGACTACTACAAGCACCACGATGTTTCTGGGGCTAAGTATGGGAAGCAAACCAAGATATGCTGTTGACTCGGGGGATTGGAATGACCAGAAACGAAGTAATAGTAAATGAAAAAGGGCTTAACCAAAATGAAGTGAATAAAACGTAAACCCTTTGCAGGTTCTAATCAACACAAGTTGACACTGTTACTCTTCCTTTGCTGTAAGGCTAAACTGACATATATTGCCACCCTAGCTAGCTAGCTAGCTAGCATAGCCTAGCTAAAGATATAAGATGCTTGCCTTCTCCAACCTTGATTTCTACACACGTCGCGTGACAATTTTTCAAATGAATGTGATATGGATGAAATATGAATGAAAAAACTTAAACTTACCGTTTTGGTTGTAGACACTCTTGTCTTCTTAATTTTAGATGTTGTTCTCGCAGGGGAAGGCAAAGTGTTGGTCTTGGTGTATTACGACCCCAATTTACCTGAAAGTGTAAAGTTGCTACTGCGCCTGCGCATCATGCTTCCCGCTTATTTCCAACGTACATTCCCAATACACGCCCATTTTGTGTATGTTTTTGGACAGAAATGTGTATGACTCTGCAGTGACAAAACCTGTCGATAGTTGGCGCATTTTTTTTCCTGGGATACACATCAATACACAAAAAAACATGTTTTGTGGTTTATTAGGACTTCGCCCAAAAAAGCGGGAGGTTGTTCCTCAGGCTGAAATAAACTCAAATACAATGTCGGGATTATGAGGACAGGGCCTCGGTCTTCATAATCCCAAATGTCCTCATAGTGTTGGTATGTATTCAGGTAAATTGGGGTCGTAATACACCAAGACCAACACACACAAACACACACTCACAAACGCACACACACACACACACACAGCTCCCCTCCCACCTCCCCCCTGGCTGACTGCCACACAGCTTCTCCAGCCACTAACCATCTAACTAATAGTTACAACTCAATAGCTAAACATACTTGTAATAACAGAACACTCACCGTCTTGAAAACTCACGGCAATCTTGAAAGAAATGTCTCTGAAATTTGTCTTTAAGAATCTTGCTGCTCCACTCTCCAGCTCTTTCGCCCACAAAATGGCGACAGAGTAGGTCAGGCTTATATACTGGGGAGAGATTCTGAGAGGCGGGTTCAGGCTTTGCTTCAGGGGGACTCTTGAAACAGTCAACAGAGGAATTTGAAGAATTTGAGGGTGCCTTGAAACTTTCTCGGTGTGTGTGTGAAAGAGAGAGAGTTGTGTGTGTGTGTCTGTGTGTCTGTGTGCCTGTGTGTTTGTCTGTGTGCCTGTGTGTGTGTCTGTGTGCCTGTGTGTGTGTGTGTTGTCTTTAGGTGTAAATGCAAGCTGAGTGCTGATGTAAATGGCTGAATTCCTAGTGCTATGAGAGCTGCAGTGGTAGCACAGGAAGAGATGACAGATTTCTCCTCCTTTTCTGTCAGAGGCAACCGTGGCCTACTGGTTAGGGTTCAGCGCTCAAGCTGGGGCCCATAAGGCCATCTAAGAGGGGGGGGGAGAAAAAAGAGGGGGAAGAAGGAAAAAGGGAGAAAAGAGAGGAGAAAAGAAGAGAGGAGGAAGGAGGAAGAAAATGTGGGTGTTTCTGCATCCATACCTATCTGAGAAATGCATTTCTAACTGCTTTAACAATATTTGGACCCACAACTGGTTTTGTCTGCAGACGGGATACGAACCTACGATTTGGGAATTATGAGTTCCGTTTTTTTCACATCCTCTCCGCGGATATTTATATCAAATTAAGAGCTCCATAAGTGCATTTCCCATAACTTACAGAACACATAAAATTAGTATAATTGACACAATAGGATACAAATCAGCAACATAAAAAACTATTAATGAGAACACAAAACTCAACAACCCCACTATATTTCTATCTAAATTTAAACAATCGTCTCATACAAATACATTTGTGTTCTTTATGTGTAATAATTATTTATTTCTTCTCCCACATACCTGTACCCAGTGGCGGACCTACCATTAAGGCGAACTAGGCAACTGCCTTAGGCCCTCACCCAGCAGAAAGCCCACGATAAATTGCCCACCCAGGCACTGATGGGACGGCCTAAGTCCATAACCAACCGGCCCTCCCGCAGATATCGTCGGTTGCGACAGTTTTCCTTGCTTAAGCGAATACATTAAATACCTGTCATGATAACCAACGGTATTCACTGTCTGCTATTTATACTACTCCTAGTGACCTGTATTCACACTCATGGTTACTATTGTCTTACTATTTTCTAATCTCCTCCGTCAGTCTTACTATGTTTATTTGTTATTAAATGTTAATCACTCTAGCCTAATACTTGCATGTCTCGCTCGTAGACACCTTTAACACCCCTACACACACACACACACACACAGACACACACATAATCACACACCCAGCATGCAACACTATCATTACCACTGATGTTTACACCCCATCGTATGTTCTGTTCTGTTCATTTCTACAACAAAGTTCAAACCAGTGGCGGCGGACCTTAAGGGCGATTGTGGCGACGAACTGCTTTCAGGAAAAGGAGATTTTTTTCTCTGTCGGCGTACTAATTAAGATAAATTGACAACAAAACAATTAGGACTTCCTACACCAAATGTATCGATTCAACAGGTTTCTATCAAGGGTGGAACCCTACATCCAAGAATTGGAACGAAAGAAAATCATGGCTAGCACGCTGTGAAGTGGCTAACGCGGTCTGTATTTCTTTATTTGTAGGCTACCGCTGTCACTTTTCATAGGTTGTACAGTGTGAATGTTCGCTTTTTGCCCTAACACTGAGTTATTTTCTTTGTGAAGACTTAGTTAGCTTTTGTAAGCCAATACTTTCGAGATCAGTCAATAAATATAGTTGGTTTTGACTTATATGTTGCCCCCTTCTTTACGTTGTTACTGGACATTTATGTGTCCTGTAAAGCTATGTTGCATCATACAACATTTGAGACAAGTGGATAATGAAAAAGTGGGATAATTTAATGCGGAGCCAAATCATGTTTGCTTATGAAGGCTCCTGAATGCAACTTTCTTCCATATAACTAGCTACTGTAGCTATGTAGGTAGAGGGGAAATATTTTGATTGTGTGCTGCCATCTACTATACAAAAAGGTATTGCTGTATGAGTTAATCAGCCTACAAAAAAAATGATATTGCTTAATGTAGGTCGCCCTAATCATTATCAAAAAAATTGTGTACTCTTTCTCTGCTGACATTTATTCCTAAAGGCTCTGTAGTTATACATATAGGCCTAACCATCTGATACTAGCCCAGAGTTAAGCATATTCATCTAGCAAACTATAGGCCCTACCTTCCTTGGAGTGTTACAATAGCCAGTATCATTTTATTCCATGTGTCCATCCAGGCAAATTTGTGGATCCAAATGTTATTAAAAAACATATATAATGTTATTTCTTTGTAATCATCCAAAATTATGTTAAGTGTATGGGTATTTTGCATACATTGAGCGGGCAACGCGCCGTATATTAAGTGGGCCGCTCTGACAGACAACTCCCGGGCCACTTTTTCCCCCCAGTCCGCCCCTGCTTTGAGGTGGCCCTTTTTTTTTTGCATTAAAAGGACGGATGAAGAGGGCCCCTGGCTATGTTTTCGCCTTAGGCCCCCAAATGACTAGGTCCGCCACTGCTCTCGATTTCGCGCCGTCACCCGGTGGCAAAACCTCTTTCTGTGATCCTCCAGGCCTTAGGGGGATTTTCAGAAGGTGTCCGAGAAAGGTGCATGGTCGTCGGACTGACCGTTTTCGGTCGGGAGGGTATTTTGTGGAGCCCTCGCCACCACCCCCAACTTTTTCGTACCCATGGTTAACCAAAACCCTACCCATGGTTAACCAAAATGGACTTAGAAAAAATCCAGAATATTCAGACCTCCAGAGGGGTAGGACCCTGCTCAAAGGTGTCCGAGAATACTGCACCTTCAGCGGACATGCCATGAGCCTCTAGACCCCTCTATATCCTCCAGGAGGACCAGGATTTGAGGAACATGTGTCCGAGACCAGTGCACCTTCAGCGGACTAGCCATGTGCAGCTACACCCCTAGTTACATCCTCCACAGGCACCAGGATGTGACAGAATGTGTCCGAGAATAGGTCACCTTCAGCGGACTGGCCTTGTGCAGCTACACCCCTAGTTACATCCTCCACAGGCACCAGGATGTGAACATAATGTTTCCGAGGACAGAGCACCATCAACGAACTCTTTACCAGCTTCGAGTCCCTTGTTTTCGACTTCCAGAGGCACCATAATGTCAAAAACATGTGTCCGCCAAAGATGCACCATCAACGGACTCTCTGCGAGCTTCGAGTCCCTTGTTTTCGACTTCCAGATGCACCATAATGTCAAAAACATGTGCCCAAGAAAGATGCACCATCAACGGACTCTCTATGAGCTTCTGGGGCCTTGTTACAATCCTCCAGGAGGCTTCTGAAAAGGAGCTCTCTAGTCCCGAGATGGTACCCGGTGGCAAAACCTCTTTTTGGCATCCTCCAGGCTTAAGGGGAATCCTCAGAGAGTGTCCGAAAAAAGTGCACTGTCGTCGGACTGACCGTTTTGGCTCGGGAGGGTAGGTCATGGAGCTCGCGCCAGCACCCCCAACTTTTTTTTACCCATGGTTAACCAGTAACTATGAGTCTCTTAAGGTTCCATAAGAGAGTCATACTATGACTCTTATGGAAAAGTAACTATGACTCTCTTAAGGTTTTCATTAGTCTCTTAAGGTTTTCACACACACCTCCCCAGACAGTCCTAAGAAGCCTGCTGTCTATTAAAGGTCCCCAAAGGTCAGAGAGACACCCAGACAGCTCCAAACACTGCCCAGTGTGTTGGGTTCACTTACTGGGAGGCCTACAGACACACACACCTCCCCAGACAGGCCTAAGAAGCCTGCTGTCTATTAAAGGTCCCCAAAGGTCAGAGAGACACACAGAGAGCTCCCAGCACTGCCCAGTGTGTTGTGTTCACTTACTGGGAGGCCGACAGACACACACACCTCCCCAGACAGGCCTAAGAAGCCTGCTGTCTATTAAAGGTCCCCAAAGGTCAGAGAGACACACAGAGAGCTCCCAGCACTGCCCAGTGTGTTGTGTTCACTTACTGGGAGGCCGACAGACACACACACCTCCCCAGACAGGCCTAAGAAGCCTGCTGTCTATTAAAGGTCCCCAAAGGTCAGAGAGACACACAGAGAGCTCCAAACACTGCCCAGTGTGTTGGGTTCACTTACTGGGAGGCCTACAGACACACACACCTCCCCAGACAGGCCTAAGAAGCCTGCTGTCTATTAAAGGTCCCCAGAGGTCAGAGAGACACACAGAGAGCTCCAAACACTGCCCAGTGTGTTGGGTTCACTTACTGGGAGGCCTACAGACACACACACCTCCCCAGACAGGCCTAATTAGCCTGCTGTCTATTAAAGGTCCCCAGAGGTCAGAGAGACACACAGAGAGCTCCAAACACTGCCCTGTGTACTGTATTAAGTCACAGCAAGCCCCAATGGCTCACACTTGTCTCCCTTTAGGCCCAAAAATTCTGCCTGCTATTAAAGCTCTCTGAGGGTCCCACAGACACACACAGAGCTCCCAGCACTGCCCAGCACTAACCCTAACCCCCAGTACTGCCCTCAGCCCCAGCCCACTGCCCCCAAACACAGTGAGCTTCACGAGGCTCCCACAGACACACACAGAGCTCCCAGCACTGCTGGACGTCTAACTGAGGTCGCCATTGAATTCTAGATAGCTTGCTCCGTTTCTCGCTTGCCGCCACAGCCTTCAGACGATCAGTCATCAGCACAAGTTCGCCTCATGAAAACCGGAGATTCATACCGATCTGCCACGCCCCACTGTGTGGTGTGTTTGTTTAGTGTGTAGCGCAGTTGCACTACGGGGTGTTGAGCTGCTTATTATGTGTAGGTTTTTAAGGATGCAATGTGTCGAGCCTTATAGAGTCGAGCCTTCCTCTTGAGCCAGAGAGACCTATGTGACAAGGACCGAGTTGCTTCATGTGGGGTTCGATCCTACGATTTTCAGGTGGTTTCGTCGAAACTAACACCTTTAATGGGTGGTTTCACAGAGACTTGCCCTTCGCGGGGTTCGAACCTGTGCTTCTCAGGTACCTCAGCCACTAATATGCCTCTCCCCACTCATCCGGGGCAAATTCTCGCTAGAGAAGGGTTCGGCGCAGTGACAGAGAGCTCCGTAGAGCCCTCGGCGTCCCAGGCCTGGAGGCTGACCGCGGTGGCGGGGAGGTGGGACCTGTGAGACAGGGTGCCTCCCCTGGCGGGTCACGGTTTCCAATCGGTCAGAAGGTTTAGGAGAGGAGAGGGATGAGAGTGTGGTCAACAGTCCGCTTCAAACCGCTTGAAAATCGGACACTCAGAGGCTGAGTTACCTCTTTGTGGAACTTTTTTTATTTTTCGTTCTGAGTCTAAGTCCACTTTTTTAGGGTGCTCTCGATTTCACGCCGTCACCCGGTGGCAAAACCTCTTTCTGTGATCCTCCAGGCCTTAGGGGGATTTTCAGAAGGTGTCCGAGAAAGGTGCATGGTCGTCGGACTGACCGTTTTCGGTCGGGAGGGTATTTTGTGGAGCCCTCGCCACCACCCCCAACTTTTTCGTACCCATGGTTAACCAAAACCCTACCCATGGTTAACCAAAATGGACTTAGAAAAAATCCAGAATATTCAGACCTCCAGAGGGGTAGGACCCTGCTCAAAGGTGTCCGAGAATACTGCACCTTCAGCGGACATGCCATGAGCCTCTAGACCCCTCTATATCCTCCAGGAGGACCAGGATTTGAGGAACATGTGTCCGAGAACAGTGCACCTTCAGCGGACTGGCCATGTGCAGCTACACCCCTAGTTACATCCTCCACAGGCACCAGGATGTGACAGAATGTGTCCGAGAATAGGTCACCTTCAGCGGACTGGCCTTGTGCAGCTACACCCCTAGTTACATCCTCCACAGGCACCAGGATGTGAACATAATGTTTCCGAGGACAGAGCACCATCAACGGACTCTTTACCAGCTTCGAGTCCCTTGTTTTCGACTTCCAGAGGTACCATAATGTCAAAAACATGTGTCCGCCAAAGATGCACCATCAACGGACTCTCTGCGAGCTTCGAGTCCCTTGTTTTCGACTTCCAGATGCACCATAATGTCAAAAACATGTGCCCAAGAAAGATGCACCATCAACGGACTCTCTATGAGCTTCTGGGGCCTTGTTACAATCCTCCAGGAGGCTTCTGAAAAGGAGCTCTCTAGTCCCGAGATGGTACCCGGTGGCAAAACCTCTTTTTGGCATCCTCCAGGCTTAAGGGGAATCCTCAGAGAGTGTCCGAAAAAAGTGCACTGTCGTCGGACTGACCGTTTTGGCTCGGGAGGGTAGGCCATGGAGCTCGCGCCAGCACCCCCAACTTTTTTTTACCCATGGTTAACCAGTAACTATGAGTCTCTTAAGGTTCCATAAGAGAGTCATACTATGACTCTTATGGAAAAGTAACTATGACTCTCTTAAGGTTTTCATTAGTCTCTTAAGGTTTTCACACACACCTCCCCAGACAGTCCTAAGAAGCCTGCTGTCTATTAAAGGTCCCCAAAGGTCAGAGAGACACCCAGACAGCTCCAAACACTGCCCAGTGTGTTGGGTTCACTTACTGGGAGGCCTACAGACACACACACCTCCCCAGACAGGCCTAAGAAGCCTGCTGTCTATTAAAGGTCCCCAAAGGTCAGAGAGACACACAGAGAGCTCCCAGCACTGCCCAGTGTGTTGTGTTCACTTACTGGGAGGCCGACAGACACACACACCTCCCCAGACAGGCCTAAGAAGCCTGCTGTCTATTAAAGGTCCCCAAAGGTCAGAGAGACACACAGAGAGCTCCCAGCACTGCCCAGTGTGTTGTGTTCACTTACTGGGAGGCCGACAGACACACACACCTCCCCAGACAGGCCTAAGAAGCCTGCTGTCTATTAAAGGTCCCCAAAGGTCAGAGAGACACACAGAGAGCTCCCAGCACTGCCCAGTGTGTTGTGTTCACTTACTGGGAGGCCTACAGACACACACACCTCCCCAGACAGGCCTAAGAAGCCTGTTGTCTATTAAAGGTCCCCAGAGGTCAGAGAGACACACAGAGAGCTCCAAACACTGCCCAGTGTGTTGGGTTCACTTACTGGGAGGCCTACAGACACACACACCTCCCCAGACAGGCCTAATTAGCCTGCTGCCTATTAAAGGTCCCCAGAGGTCAGAGAGACACACAGAGAGCTCCAAACACTGCCCTGTGTACTGTATTAAGTCACAGCAAGCCCCAATGGCTCACACTTGTCTCCCTTTAGGCCCAAAAATTCTGCCTGCTATTAAAGCTCTCTGAGGGTCCCACAGACACACACAGAGCTCCCAGCATTGCCCAGCACTAACCCTAACCCCCAGTACTGCCCTCAGCCCCAGCCCACTGCCCCCAAACACAGTGAGCTTCATGAGGCTCCCACAGACACACACAGAGCTCCCAGCACTGCTGGACATCTAACTGAGGTCGCCATTGAATTCTAGATAGCTTGCTCCGTTTCTCGCTTGCCGCCACAGCCTTCAGACGATCAGTCATCAGCACAAGTTCGCCTCATGAAAACCGGAGATTCATACCGATCTGCCACGCCCCACTGTGTGGTGTGTTTGTTTAGTGTGTAGCGCAGTTGCACTACGGGGTGTTGAGCTGCTTATTATGTGTAGGTTTTTAAGGATGCAATGTGTCGAGCCTTATAGAGTCGAGCCTTCCTCTTGAGCCAGAGAGACCTATGTGACAAGGACCGAGTTGTTTCATGTGGGGTTCGATCCTACGATTTTCAGGTGGTTTCGTCGAAACTAACACCTTTAATGGGTGGTTTCACAGAGACTTGCCCTTCGCGGGGTTCGAACCTGTGCTTCTCAGGTACCTCAGCCACTAATATGCCTCTCCCCACTCATCCGGGGCAAATTCTCGCTAGAGAAGGGTTCGGCGCAGTGACAGAGAGCTCCGTAGAGCCCTCGGCGTCCCAGGCCTGGAGGCTGACCGCGGTGGCGGGGAGGTGGGACCTGTGAGACAGGGTGCCTCCCCTGGCGGGTCACGGTTTCCAATCGGTCAGAAGGTTTAGGAGAGGAGAGGGATGAGAGTGTGGTCAACAGTCCGCTTCAAACCGCTTGAAAATCGGACACTCAGAGGCTGAGTTACCTCTTTGTGGAACTTTTTTTATTTTTCGTTCTGAGCCTAAGTCCACTTTTTTAGGGTGCTCTCGATTTCGCGCCGTCACCCGGTGGCAAAACCTCTTTCTGTGATCCTCCAGGCCTTAGGGGGATTTCCAGAAGGTGTCCGAGAAAGGTGCATGGTCGTCGGACTGACCGTTTTCGGTCGGGAGGGTATTTTGTGGAGCCTCCGCCACCACCCCCAACTTTTTCGTACCCATGGTTAACCAAAACCCTACCCATGGTTAACCAAAATGGACTTAGAAAAAATCCACAGTTTTCAGACCTCCAGAGGGGTAGGACCCTGCTCAAAGGTGTCCGAGAATACTGCACCTTCAGCGGACATGCCATGAGCCTCTAGACCCCTCTATATCCTCCAGGAGGACCAGGATTTGAGGAACATGTGTCCGAGAACAGTGCACCTTCAGCGGACTGGCCCTGAGCAGCTACACCCCTGGTTACATCCTCCAAAGGCACCAGGATGTGACAGAATGTGTCCGAGAATAGGTCACCTTCAGCGGACATGCCTTGAGCCTCTAGACCCCTATATATCCTCCGGGAGAGGGAGGAGAGTGTGGTCAACAGTCCGCTTCAAACCGCTTGAAAATCGGACACTCAGAGGCTGAGTTACCTCTTTGTGGAACTTTTTTTATTTTTCGTTCTGAGTCTAAGTCCACTTTTTTAGGGTGCTCTCGATTTCACGCCGTCACCCGGTGGCAAAACCTCTTTCTGTGATCCTCCAGGCCTTAGGGGGATTTTCAGAAGGTGTCCGAGAAAGGTGCATGGTCGTCGGACTGACCGTTTTCGGTCGGGAGGGTATTTTGTGGAGCCCTCGCCACCACCCCCAACTTTTTCGTACCCATGGTTAACCAAAACCCTACCCATGGTTAACCAAAATGGACTTAGAAAAAATCCAGAATATTCAGACCTCCAGAGGGGTAGGACCCTGCTCAAAGGTGTCCGAGAATACTGCACCTTCAGCGGACATGCCATGAGCCTCTAGACCCCTCTATATCCTCCAGGAGGACCAGGATTTGAGGAACATGTGTCCGAGAACAGTGCACCTTCAGCGGACTGGCCATGTGCAGCTACACCCCTAGTTACATCCTCCACAGGCACCAGGATGTGACAGAATGTGTCCGAGAATAGGTCACCTTCAGCGGACTGGCCTTGTGCAGCTACACTCCTAGTTACATCCTCCACAGGCACCAGGATGTGAACATAATGTTTCCGAGGACAGAGCACCATCAACGGACTCTTTACCAGCTTCGAGTCCCTTGTTTTCGACTTCCAGAGGCACCATAATGTCAAAAACATGTGTCCGCCAAAGATGCACCATCAACGGACTCTCTGCGAGCTTCGAGTCCCTTGTTTTCGACTTCCAGATGCACCATAATGTCAAAAACATGTGCCCAAGAAAGATGCACCATCAACGGACTCTCTATGAGCTTCTGGGGCCTTGTTACAATCCTCCAGGAGGCTTCTGAAAAGGAGCTCTCTAGTCCCGAGATGGTACCCGGTGGCAAAACCTCTTTTTGGCATCCTCCAGGCTTAAGGGGAATCCTCAGAGAGTGTCCGAAAAAAGTGCACTGTCGTCGGACTGACCGTTTTGGCTCGGGAGGGTAGGCCATGGAGCTCGCGCCAGCACCCCCAACTTTTTTTTACCCATGGTTAACCAGTAACTATGAGTCTCTTAAGGTTCCATAAGAGAGTCATACTATGACTCTTATGGAAAAGTAACTATGACTCTGTCATAGGGTCGGGGCAAAAACGAATCTCAAGAACATTAAGGCTAAATAAATATCAGAGTTGATCCAAATGATTGAGGGAAGTTGGCTAGCAATAACCCCAATTATGGGATAAAGATTGGCTCTGAAAGAGGAAATAGCCTGGAAATTTACTGTGGGAGGAATCGGTGACTTGGTCGCACTGACAGGTGGGATTCTGTATCAGCACGGTGGCTCAGTGGGTAGGGCGCGGCACCATGAACCTGAAGAGCACAGGTTCGAAACCCGCAAAGGGTAAGATTTCAGAAGAACATCTGGGAATCGCAGGTTCAAATCAAACTCTGTAAACAGAACGTGGCAAACTCTGTAAGCAGAACATGGCATACTTTGAAGACAGAACTTGGCAAACTCTGTATACACAACCCGGAAAACTCTGTAAACGGAGTGAGGCAAACTCTGTAAACAGAACGTGGCAAACTCTGTAACAGAACTCAGCAAACTCTGTGAAAAGAACCTGGCAAGTTCTTTAAACAGAAAATATAATATTTAGTTTTTATCTTTTTTTAAAGCCATTCGTCTCACACGTTTCACCCTAGAAAGGCGCCCGGTGTACGCCGGAGTATCCTTTCTGCCCCCGGTGATTTCGCATCCCAGGTGCTGAGGTCCCACGGGGCCTCTACTTGGGAGGGTAGGGAATTTCGGTCGACCCCTCCCGCTGGCAGGCCGTTGCTGAGGATTGTGTAAATCAGTTGTAAAAGTCACACAGCAATCATATAATATAAAATTATATGTTTTTCGGTTTCCTAACCGTTGTCGGCAGTGGAAGTCGATTGTAAAAATCACAGGTACGGTGTTGCACCCCGCACAGTAACCGTAACCCCACGGGGTGGGCAGAGAAATCTGCCAGAACATCCAGCAGGAATGGCTGCGATGAAGAAGGGCAAGACCACAGGTCGCAAGGCTAAGTGGTCTGTAAAATAACTAAAAACTTTGATGGAGATGGAGGAGGCTCTCGAGCAAGGCCAATACTCTGTATATTACATGAATGTGGAAATTGCAAGTCAGCTTCCAGGTAGGTCCTCCCACGAAGTGAAAGAGAAAAGACAGTGCATGAGACGGCAATCTCACAGGAGAAGCACTAAGCTCTTACTGCAGCCAACAGAGGCAAACCTGGAGAGGCAGGAAATCCCTGCTGAACTCAATCTGCTGATACAGCCACGAGGGTTACAAGCAGTAACTGGCCTCAACAGAAAATTAAGGTGGCAAGCTGGTGCTCTCATTGACATGTACACTCACGAACACGAAATCAGGCGGGCGCTCACATTGGCAAGCAGGAAGGACCCGGGCGCAGCAGTGGCCATTGAGACCGCTACGGCGATGGTGATAAGGGAGGCGAGAAGAAAAGGTCCAGCGACCAAAAAGAACAGCAAAGCTGGCGAGCCGATGAAGCCCCGAAGCAAGCGAGAAATGAAGAGGGATGAGGTCCATAAACTCAGAAAACTAATGAGTACGGACCCGGCTAAGCTTGTTAGCTATGTCCTTGACGGGAGTGAAGCGACCGACTGCCCAGTCCCGCTGCCTCAATTACACGAAGTGTTTGAAAGGCGTTGGATGGGGTCAGAAGGTGCCTTCAAGGGCTTGGGAGGCTTTAAGGCCGCCAGCGGGGCGGACAACGAACACTTCTCCACCCTGTTCACCCCCGAAGAGGTGCTCACACACCTCAGAAAGACGGACAGGAAATCGGCACCAGGCACGGACGGCATCGGGCGGGATGACCTACTCCTCTGGGACCCGAAGGGTGTGAAGCTATCAAAACTCTTTGGCAGCTGGCTTGCGGCGGGGTTCATACCTCAGTGTGTAAAGCCCGCGAGAACTGTACTGATACCAAAGACCTCCGACCCTCTGCTGTTGAATGACCCGAATAACTGGCGCCCAATCACTATCGGCTCGATGCTGATGCGGCTGTTCTCACGACTGCTAAATGGGCGCCTTACGAAAGCCTGCACTATCCACGACAGGCAGCGAGGGTTCAGGGACTCTCCTGGCTGTAGTGAGAATCTTCACATCCTTCAAAGTCTGGTTAAAGCCAGCAGGAGGGAGAGAAAGTCACTAGCGGTGGTGCTCGTGGACGTGGCAAAGGCTTTCGATACGGTGACACACGAGCACTTGCTTGCAGTGCTCAGGCAGAGAGGTCTGGATGAACACATCATAAACACAATACAAAGCTCGTACGACGGGGGCGTAACTTGCATTGAAGCCGGGGGAGAACAATCTGAACCCATTGCAATGAAAGTCGGTGTGAAGCAGGGTGACCCACTGTCCCCATTGCTTTTCAATCTGGCTCTTGATCCACTGCTCCACACACTGGAAAGCCTCGGTAAGGGAGTAAATATCGCAGACACAAAGCTGGTCTCGCTTGCATTCGCAGATGACCTGGTGCTGGTCAGCGACACATGGAAGAACATGGATTTCAATATCAGAATCCTGAATGACTTCTGTGCCCTGACGGGGCTTAAGGTGCACGCAAGCAAGTGCTTCGGCTTCATGGTTACCCCCTTGAAACACAGCATGAAAATGAAAGTGAATGACTGTCCCCCCTGGCAGATCGAGGGGACACCAATAGAAATGGTTGAAAGTGGAAGGGCGGTAAGATATCTGGGAATTCAGGTCGGTCCAGTGAGGGGCCTCGAGAAACCCGACATTCTCAAAGAGTTACAAGTGGCGCTGGATAAGGTAGGGGCGACACCATTAACTGCCCCTCAAAAGATTTGGCTGCTTAAGACCTTCATAATCCCCAGGCATTTCTACCGGGCCGACCACTGCGACTACAGTATAGTTCGGCTGCGACTGCTGGACCGGCTACTACGTAGCACAGTAAAAACATGGCTGGGTCTAGCGCAGACCACATGTGATGGGTTGCTCTATGCTAGAGCGAGAGACGGAGGTCTGGGGCTACAAAAGTTGAGCGCCGTTATTCCTGCTATGCAGGCAAAGCGGTTGTGGAAACTTTTGCACTCTGATGATGAAGTCATCAGAAAGATAGCCTGGGACCAGAACGGGCTGGAGGACTGGAGAAGAGCTTGGCTCAAAAAGGGCGGGCAACTGGAGAAATTACCAACTCCAGAGGGTGTGCCAGTAACGAACGTTACTGAAGCAGATGGGGCCCCTCAGCTATCCCGGTACAAGAGACCATGCGAGTGGCAAGATGTAGAGTTCGACCGGTGGGCAGGCAAATCGGTGCAGGGAGTTGGAATAGCCTGGTTCAAAGACTCTCCAGAGTCTAATGCCTGGCTCTCCAAACTCCCAAAAGTGCAACACAAATTCTGCTCACAAGCACTACAGCTACAAGTGAGCGTCTACCCTACCAGGGAATTTATGGCAAGGGGCCAAAGCAAGTGGAACGCGAGTTGCCGAGGCTGTCACGCGAGGCTTGAGTCCGCCTCACACCTCCTCGGAGCATGTCCCAGCGGTAGGGCGAAATGACTGGAGCGACACAATTTTGCATGCCATCGACTGGCAGTCGCTGCGAAGAAGCAGGGCTGGGTTGTCCACAGGGAGAAAGAATTTGGAAGCAGACCAAATGTGAGACGCCCAGACTTGGTCTTTTGCAAAGATGGTAAGGCAATGGTGCTGGATGTGACAGTGCGGTTTGAAAGGAACATCAACACACTAAAACTCGCAGGCCGAGAGAAAGTAAAGCACTACAAACCCATCAAGTACTTGGTGAAACAGGTCATGGGTGTAGAGGAAGTGGAAATACACGGATTTCCACTGGGAGCGAGGGGCCTCTGGCATAAACCCAACAACAAGATCCTAAAGAGAATGGGACTTTCTAAGAGCAGTGCAAAAGCTCTCGCGTCGAGACTTTGTAAGAGTGTTCTGAGAGGATCCTTAACTATCTTGAGTGACATCCTACAAAGTAGGGATTGAATACTTTATATTAAAGTGAAAAGCTTAAGAGGAAAAGCTATACAGGGCGGAAGCACCGGACCACAATGCACATTGCATCCTTAAAAACCTACACATAATAAGCAGCTCAACACCCCGTAGTGTAACTGCG
>NW_027667020.1:362500-412500 GCF_963457725.1 Sprattus sprattus | reverse complement strand
ATCCTGGGCTTGTCTTCTCCTTGTGTGGTTATGTTTGTTGACCCACTATAGTGGGGTTGTTTTTATCTTATCACAATAAGAATGTGTTTGTTTAGTGTGTAGCGCAGTTATGCTATGGGGTGTTGAGTTGTAATATTATGTGTAGCTTTAAGGGTTTAATTATCCACCTTGCTTGTCCGCACCAGGTCGCCCTGAGTGTGTGCCAAGCCGGCATCGAGAACCTCACTGCACAGCCCCGTGGCACCGGGGAACGGACGTCCAACCGAGATCGTTGTTGATATCTACAACATCTTTCTCCATTCCTCGCTTCTCGCCCCAGATTTTCGGGTGCGCAGTTAAGGTCTGACCCGTAACCTGAGACACACCCTCCACTCAGCGTTCCTGACTGGTGCCTCGTTCTTCAGGTTTGTGGAACGGACGTCTAACTGAGGTCGCCATTGAACTTTAGATACCTCGCTCCGTTTCTCGCTTGCCGCCACAGCCTTCAGACGATCAGTCATCAGCACAAGTTCGCCTCATGAAAACCGGAGATTCCTACCGATCTGCCACGTCCCACTGTGTGGTGTGTTTGTTTAGTGTGTAGCGCAGTTACACTACGGGGTGTTGAGCTGCTTATTATGTGTAGGTTTTTAAGGATGCAATGTGCATTGTGGTCCGGTGCTTCCGCCCTGTATAGCTTTTCCTCTTAAGCTTTTCACTTTAATATAAAGTATTCAATCCCTACTTTGTAGGATGTCACTCAAGATAGTTAAGGATCCTCTCAGAACACTCTTACAAAGTCTCGACGCAAGAGCTTTTGCACTGCTCTTAGAAAGTCCCATTCTCTTGAGGATCTTGTTGTTGGGTTTATGCCAGAGGCCCCTCGCTCCCAGTGGAAATCCGTGTATTTCCACTTCCTCTACACCCATGACCTGTTTCACCAAGTTCTTGATGGGTTTGTAGTGCTTTACTTTCTCTCGGCCTGCGAGTTTTAGTGTGTTGATGTTCCTTTCAAACCGCACTGTCACATCCAGCACCATTGCCTTACCATCTTTGCAAAAGACCAAGTCTGGGCGTCTCACATTTGGTCTGCTTCCAAATTCTTTCTCCCTGTGGACAACCCAGCCCTGCTTCTTCGCAGCGACTGCCAGTCGATGGCATGCAAAATTGTGTCGCTCCAGTCGTTTCGCCCTACCGCTGGGACATGCTCCGAGGAGGTGTGAGGCGGACTCAAGCCTCGCGTGACAGCCTCGGCAACTCGCGTTCCACTTGCTTTGGCCCCTTGCCATAAATTCCCTGGTAGGGTAGATGCTCACTTGTAGCTGTAGTGCTTGTGAGCAGAATTTGTGTTGCACTTTTGGGAGTTTGGAGAGCCAGGCATTAGACTCTGGAGAGTCTTTGAACCAGGCTATTCCAACTCCCTGCACCGACTTGCCTGCCCACCGGTCGAACTCTACATCTTGCCACTCGCATGGTCTCTTGTACCGGGATAGCTGAGGGGCCCCATCTGCTTCAGTAACGTTCGTTACTGGCACACCCTCTGGAGTTGGTAATTTCTCCAGTTGCCCGCCCTTTTTGAGCCAAGCTCTTCTCCAGTCCTCCAGCCCGTTCTGGTCCCAGGCTATCTTTCTGATGACTTCATCATCAGAGTGCAAAAGTTTCCACAACCGCTTTGCCTGCATAGCAGGAATAACGGCGCTCAACTTTTGTAGCCCCAGACCTCTGTCTCTCGCTCTAGCATAGAGCAACCCATCACATGTGGTCTGCGCTAGACCCAGCCATGTTTTTACTGTGCTACGTAGTAGCCGGTCCAGCAGTCGCAGCCGAACTATACTGTAGTCGCAGTGGTCGGCCCGGTAGAAATGCCTGGGGATTATGAAGGTCTTAAGCAGCCAAATCTTTTGAGGGGCAGTTAATGGTGTCGCCCCTACCTTATCCAGCGCCACTTGTAACTCTTTGAGAATGTCGGGTTTCTCGAGGCCCCTCACTGGACCGACCTGAATTCCCAGATATCTTACCGCCCTTCCACTTTCAACCATTTCTATTGGTGTCCCCTCGATCTGCCAGGGGGGACAGTCATTCACTTTCATTTTCATGCTGTGTTTCAAGGGGGTAACCATGAAGCCGAAGCACTTGCTTGCGTGCACCTTAAGCCCCGTCAGGGCACAGAAGTCATTCAGTGTGTCGCTGACCAGCACCAGGTCATCTGCGAATGCAAGCGAGACCAGCTTTGTGTCTGCGATCTTTACTCCCTTACCGAGGCTTTCCAGTGTGTGGAGCAGTGGATCAAGAGCCAGATTGAAAAGCAATGGGGACAGTGGGTCACCCTGCTTCACACCGACTTTCATTGCAATGGGTTCAGATTGTTCTCCCCCGGCTTCAATGCAAGTTACGCCCCCGTCGTACGAGCTTTGTATTGTGTTTATGATGTGTTCATCCAGACCTCTCTGCCTGAGCACTGCAAGCAAGTGCTCGTGTGTCACCGTATCGAAAGCCTTTGCCACGTCCACGAGCACCACCGCTAGTGACTTTCTCTCCCTCCTGCTGGCTTTAACCAGACTTTGAAGGATGTGAAGATTCTCACTACAGCCAGGAGAGTCCCTGAACCCTCGCTGCCTGTCGTGGATAGTGCAGGCTTTCGTAAGGCGCCCATTTAGCAGTCGTGAGAACAGCCGCATCAGCATCGAGCCGATAGTGATTGGGCGCCAGTTATTCGGATCATTCAACAGCAGAGGGTCGGAGGTCTTTGGTATCAGTACAGTTCTCGCGGGCTTTACACACTGAGGTATGAACCCCGCCGCAAGCCAGCTGCCAAAGAGTTTTGATAGCTTCACACCCTTCGGGTCCCAGAGGAGTAGGTCATCCCGCCCGATGCCGTCCGTGCCTGGTGCCGATTTCCTGTCCGTCTTTCTGAGGTGTGTGAGCACCTCTTCGGGGGTGAACAGGGTGGAGAAGTGTTCGTTGTCCGCCCCGCTGGCGGCCTTAAAGCCTCCCAAGCCCTTGAAGGCACCTTCTAACCCTTCCAACGCCTTTCAAACACTTCGTGTAATTGAGGCAGCGGGACTGGGCAGTCGGTCGCTTCACTCCCGTCAAGGACATAGCTAACAAGCTTAGCCGGGTCCGTACTCATTAGTTTTCTGAGTTTATGGACCTCATCCCTCTTCATTTCTCGCTTGCTTCGGGGCTTCATCGGCTCGCCAGCTTTGCTGTTCTTTTTGGTCGCTGGACCTTTTCTTCTCGCCTCCCTTATCACCATCGCCGTAGCGGTCTCAATGGCCACTGCTGCGCCCGGGTCCTTCCTGCTTGCCAGTGTGAGCGCCCGCCTGATTTCGTGTTCGTGAGTGTACATGTCAATGAGAGCACCAGCTTGCCACCTTCATTTTCTGTTGAGGCCAGTTACTGCTTGTAACCCTCGTGGCTGTATCAGCAGATTGAGTTCAGCAGGGATTTCCTGCCTCTCCAGGTTTGCCTCTGTTGGCTGCAGTAAGAGCTTAGTGCTTCTCCTGTGAGATTGCCGTCTCATGCACTGTCTTTTCTCTTTCACTTCGTGGGAGGACCTACCTGGAAGCTGACTTGCAATTTCCACATTCATGTAATATACAGAGTATTGGCCTTGCTCGAGAGCCTCCTCCATCTCCATCAAAGTTTTTAGTTCTTTTACAGACCACTTAGCCTTGCGACCTGTGGTCTTGCCCTTCTTCATCGCAGCCATTCCTGCTGGATGTTCTGGCAGATTTCTCTGCCCACCCCGTGGGGTTCCGGTTACTGTGCGGGGTGCAACACCGTACCTGTGATTTTTACAATCGACTTCCACTGCCGACAACGGTTAGGAAACCGAAAAACATATAATTTTATATTATATGATTGCTGTGTGACTTTTACAACTGATTTACACAATCCTCAGCAACGGCCTGCCAGCGGGAGGGGTCGACCGAAATTCCCTACCCTCCCAAGTAGAGGCCCCGTGGGACCTCAGCACCTGGGATGCTTTACGAAATCACCGGGGGCAGAAAGGATACTCCGGCGTACACCGGGCTCCTTTCTAGGGTGAAACGTGTGAGACGAATGGCTTTAAAAAAAGATAAAAACAAAATATTATATTTTCTGTTTAAAGAACTTGCCAGGTTCTTTTCACAGAGTTTGCTGAGTTCTGTTACAGAGTTTGCCACGTTCTGTTTACAGAGTTTGCATCACTCCGTTTACAGAGTTTGCCACATTCTGTTTACAGAGTTTGCCGGGTTGTGTATACAGAGTTTGCCAAGTTCTGTCTTCAAAGTATGCCATGTTCTGCTTACAGAGTTTGCCACGTTCTGTTTACAGAGTTTGATTGCGATTTGTGTGTTATTTTTCTCCGGGGATTCATATGCAACTTAGGACATAGTTGCTTCAGGTGGGATTTGAACCTGCGATTCTCAGATGTTCTTCTGAAATCTTACCCTTTGCGGGTTTCGAACCTGTGCTCTTCAGGTTCGTGGTGCCGCGCCCTACCCACTGAGCCACCGTGCTGATACAGAATCCCACCTGTCAGTGCGACCAAGTCACCGATTCCTCCAACAGTAAATTTCCAGGCTATTTCCTCTTTCAGAGCCAATCTTTATCCCATAATTGGAGTTATTGCTAGCCAACTTCCCTCAATCATTTGGATCAACTCTGATATTTATTTAGCCTTAATGTTCTTGAGATTCGTTTTTGCCCCGACCCTATGACAGAGTCATAGTTACTTTTCCATAAGAGTCATAGTATGACTCTCTTATGGAACCTTAAGAGACTCATAGTTACTGGTTAACCATGGGTAAAAAAAAGTTGGGGGTGCTGGCGCGAGCTCCATGGCCTACCCTCCCGAGCCAAAACGGTCAGTCCGACGACAGTGCACTTTTTTCGGACACTCTCTGAGGATTCCCCTTAAGCCTGGAGGATGCCAAAAAGAGGTTTTGCCACCGGGTACCATCTCGGGACTAGAGAGCTCCTTTTCAGAAGCCTCCTGGAGGATTGTAACAAGGCCCCAGAAGCTCATAGAGAGTCCGTTGATGGTGCATCTTTCTCGGGCACATGTTTTTGACATTATGGTGCATCTGGAAGTCGAAAACAAGGGACTCGAAGCTCGCAGAGAGTCCGTTGATGGTGCATCTGTGGCGGACACATGTTTTTGACATTATGGTGCCTCTGGAAGTCGAAAACAAGGGACTCGAAGCTGGTAAAGAGTCCGTTGATGGTGCTCTGTCCTCGGACACATTATGTTCACATCCTGGTGCCTGTGGAGGATGTAACTAGGGGTGTAGCTGCACATGGCCAGTCCGCTGAAGGTGACCTATTCTCGGACACATTCTGTCACATCCTGGTGCCTGTGGAGGATGTAACTAGGGGTGTAGCTGCACATGGTCAGTCCGCTGAAGGTGACCTATTCTCGGACACATTCTGTCACATCCTGGTGCCTGTGGAGGATGTTACTAGGGGTGCAGCTGCACATGGCCAGTCCGCTGAAGGTGACCTATTCTCGGACACATTCTGTCACATCCTGGTGTTTTGGACGATGTAACCAGGGGTGTAGCTGCTCAGGGCCAGTCCGCTGAAGGTACACTGTTCTCGGACACATGTTCCTCAAATCCTGGTCCTCCTGGAGGATATAGAGGGGTCTAGAGGCTCATGGCATGTCCGCTGAAGGTGCAGTATTCTCGGACACCTTTGAGCAGGGTCCTACCCCTCTGGAGGTCTGAAAACTGTGGATTTTTTCTAAGTCCATTTTGGTTAACCATGGGTAGGGTTTTGGTTAACCATGGGTACGAAAAAGTTGGGGGTGGTGGCGGAGGCTCCACAAAATACCCTCCCGACCGAAAACGGTCAGTCCGACGACCATGCACCTTTCTCGGACACCTTCTGAAAATCCCCCTAAGGCCTGGAGGATCACAGAAAGAGGTTTTACCACCGGGTGACGGCGCGAAATCGAGAGCACCCTAAAAAAGTGGACTTAGGCTCAGAACGAAAAATAAAAAAAGTTCGACGAAGAGGTAGCTCAGCCTCTGAGTGTCCGATTTTCAAGCGGTTTGAAGCGGACTGTTGACCACACTCTCCTCCCTCTCCTCTCCTAAACCTTCTGACCGATTGGAAACCGTGACCCGCCAGGGGAGGCACCCTGTCTCACAGGTCCCACCTCCCCGCCACCGCGGTCAGCCTCCAGGCCTGGGACGCCGAGGGCTCTACGGAGCTCTCTGTCACCTTGCCGAACCCTTCTCTAGCGAGAATTTGCCCCGGATGAGTGGGGAGAGGCATATTAGTGGCTGAGGTACCTGAGAAGCACAGGTTCGAACCCCGCGAAGGGCAAGTCTTGGTGAAACCACCCATTAAAGGTGTTAGTTTCGACGAAACCACCTGAAAATCGTAGGATCGAACCCCACATGAAGCAACTCGGTCCTTGTCACATAGGTCTCTCTGGCTCAAGAGGAAGGCTCGACTCTATAAGGCTCGACACATTGCATCCTTAAAAACCTACACATAATAAGCAGCTCAACACCCCGTAGTGCAACTGCGCTACACACTAAACAAACACACCACACAGTGGGGCGTGGCAGATCGGTATGAATCTCCGGTTTTCATGAGGCGAACTTGTGCTGATGACTGATCGTCTGAAGGCTGTGGCGGCAAGCGAGAAACGGAGCAAGCTATCTAGAATTCAATGGCGACCTCAGTTAGACGTCCAGCAGTGCTGGGAGCTCTGTGTGTGTCTGTGGGAGCCTCATGAAGCTCACTGTGTTTGGGGGCAGTGGGCTGGGGCTGAGGGCAGTACTGGGGGTTAGGGTTAGTGCTGGGCAGTGCTGGGAGCTCTGTGTGTGTCTGTGGGACCCTCAGAGAGCTTTAATAGCAGGCAGAATTTTTGGGCCTAAAGGGAGACAAGTGTGAGCCATTGGGGCTTGCTGTGACTTAATACAGTACACAGGGCAGTGTTTGGAGCTCTCTGTGTGTCTCTCTGACCTCTGGGGACCTTTAATAGACAGCAGGCTAATTAGGCCTGTCTGGGGAGGTGTGTGTGTCTGTAGGCCTCCCAGTAAGTGAACCCAACACACTGGGCAGTGTTTGGAGCTCTCTGTGTGTCTCTCTGACCTCTGGGGACCTTTACTAGACAACAGGCTTCTTAGGCCTGTCTGGGGAGGTGTGTGTGTCTGTAGGCCTCCCAGTAAGTGAACACAACACACTGGGCAGTGCTGGGAGCTCTCTCTGTGTCTCTCTGACCTTTGGGGACCTTTAATAGACAGCAGGCTTCTTAGGCCTGTCTGGGGAGGTGTGTGTGTCTGTCGGCCTCCCAGTAAGTGAACACAACACACTGGGCAGTGCTGGGAGCTCTCTGTGTGTCTCTCTGACCTTTGGGGACCTTTAATAGACAGCAGGCTTCTTAGGCCTGTCTGGGGAGGTGTGTGTGTCTGTCGGCCTCCCAGTAAGTGAACACAACACACTGGGCAGTGCTGGGAGCTCTCTGTGTGTCTCTCTGACCTTTGGGGACCTTTAATAGACAGCAGGCTTCTTAGGCCTGTCTGGGGAGGTGTGTGTGTCTGTAGGCCTCCCAGTAAGTGAACCCAACACACTGGGCAGTGTTTGGAGCTGTCTGGGTGTCTCTCTGACCTTTGGGGACCTTTAATAGACAGCAGGCTTCTTAGGACTGTCTGGGGAGGTGTGTGTGAAAACCTTAAGAGACTAATGAAAACCTTAAGAGAGTCATAGTTACTTTTCCATAAGAGTCATAGTATGACTCTCTTATGGAACCTTAAGAGACTCATAGTTACTGGTTAACCATGGGTAAAAAAAAGTTGGGGGTGCTGGCGCGAGCTCCATGGCCTACCCTCCCGAGCCAAAACGGTCAGTCCGACGACAGTGCACTTTTTTCGGACACTCTCTGAGGATTCCCCTTAAGCCTGGAGGATGCCAAAAAGAGGTTTTGCCACCGGGTACCATCTCGGGACTAGAGAGCTCCTTTTCAGAAGCCTCCTGGAGGATTGTAACAAGGCCCCAGAAGCTCATAGAGAGTCCGTTGATGGTGCATCTTTCTTGGGCACATGTTTTTGACATTATGGTGCATCTGGAAGTCGAAAACAAGGGACTCGAAGCTCGCAGAGAGTCCGTTGATGGTGCATCTTTGGCGGACACATGTTTTTGACATTATGGTGCCTCTGGAAGTCGAAAACAAGGGACTCGAAGCTGGTAAAGAGTCCGTTGATGGTGCTCTGTCCTCGGAAACATTATGTTCACATCCTGGTGCCTGTGGAGGATGTAACTAGGGGTGTAGCTGCACAAGGCCAGTCCGCTGAAGGTGACCTATTCTCGGACACATTCTGTCACATCCTGGTGCCTGTGGAGGATGTAACTAGGGGTGTAGCTGCACATGGCCAGTCCGCTGAAGGTGCACTGTTCTCGGACACATGTTCCTCAAATCCTGGTCCTCCTGGAGGATATAGAGGGGTCTAGAGGCTCATGGCATGTCCGCTGAAGGTGCAGTATTCTCGGACACCTTTGAGCAGGGTCCTACCCCTCTGGAGGTCTGAATATTCTGGATTTTTTCTAAGTCCATTTTGGTTAACCATGGGTAGGGTTTTGGTTAACCATGGGTACGAAAAAGTTGGGGGTGGTGGCGAGGGCTCCACAAAATACCCTCCCGACCGAAAACGGTCAGTCCGACAACCATGCACCTTTCTCGGACACCTTCTGAAAATCCCCCTAAGGCCTGGAGGATCACAGAAAGAGGTTTTGCCACCGGGTGACGGCGTGAAATCGAGAGCACCCTAAAAAAGTGGACTTAGACTCAGAACGAAAAATAAAAAAAGTTCCACAAAGAGGTAACTCAGCCTCTGAGTGTCCGATTTTCAAGCGGTTTGAAGCGGACTGTTGACCACACTCTCCTCCCTCTCCCGGAGGATATATAGGGGTCTAGAGGCTCAAGGCATGTCCGCTGAAGGTGACCTATTCTCGGACACATTCTGTCACATCCTGGTGCCTGTGGAGCATGTAACCAGGGGTGTAGCTGCTCAAGGCCAGTCCGCTGAAGGTGCACTGTTCTCGGACACATGTTCCTCAAATCCTGGTCCTCCTGGAGGATATAGAGGGGTCTAGAGGCTCATGGCATGTCCGCTGAAGGTGCAGTATTCTCGGACACCTTTGAGCAGGGTCCTACCCCTCTGGAGGTCTGAAAACTGTGGATTTTTTCTAAGTCCATTTTGGTTAACCATGGGTAGGGTTTTGGTTAACCATGGGTACGAAAAAGTTGGGGGTGGTGGCGGAGGCGTGGTGGCGGAGGCTCCACAAAATACCCTCCCGACCGAAAACGGTCAGTCCGACGACCATGCACCTTTCTCGGACACCTTCTGAAAATCCCCCTAAGGCCTGGAGGATCACAGAAAGAGGTTTTGCCACCGGGTGACGGCGCGAAATCGAGAGCAGTGGCGGACCTAGTCATTTGGGGGCCTAAGGCGAAAACATAGCCAGGGGCCCTCTTCATCCGTCCTTTTAATGCAAAAAAAAAAGGGCCACCTCAAAGCAGGGGCGGACTGGGGGGAAAAAGTGGCCCGGGAGTTGTCTGTCAGAGCGGCCCACTTAATATACGGCGCGTTGCCCGCTCAATGTATGCAAAATACCCATACACTTAACATAATTTTGGATGATTACAAAGAAATAACATTATATATGTTTTTTAATAACATTTGGATCCACAAATTTGCCTGGATGGACACATGGAATAAAATGATACTGGCTATTGTAACACTCCAAGGAAGGTAGGGCCTATAGTTTGCTAGATGAATATGCTTAACTCTGGGCTAGTATCAGATGGTTAGGCCTATATGTATAACTACAGAGCCTTTAGGAATAAATGTCAGTAGAGAAAGA
Source organism: Sprattus sprattus (assembly GCF_963457725.1). Taxonomy (NCBI): domain Eukaryota; kingdom Metazoa; phylum Chordata; class Actinopteri; order Clupeiformes; family Clupeidae; genus Sprattus; species Sprattus sprattus. Next base: position 402,657 of record NW_027667020.1, on the reverse strand, counting down.
GTACACAATTTTTTTGATAATGATTAGGGCGACCTACATTAAGCAATATCATTTTTTTTGTAGGCTGATTAACTCATACAGCAATACCTTTTTGTATAGTAGATGGCAGCACACAATCAAAATATTTCCCCTCTACCTACATAGCTACAGTAGCTAGTTATATGGAAGAAAGTTGCATTCAGGAGCCTTCATAAGCAAACATGATTTGGCTCCGCATTAAATTATCCCACTTTTTCATTATCCACATGTCTCAAATGTTGTATGATGCAACATAGCTTTACAGGACACATAAATGTCCAGTAACAACGTAAAGAAGGGGGCAACATATAAGTCAAAACCAACTATATTTATTGACTGATCTCGAAAGTATTGGCTTACAAAAGCTAACTAAGTCTTCACAAAGAAAATAACTCAGTGTTAGGGCAAAAAGCGAACATTCACACTGTACAACCTATGAAAAGTGACAGCGGTAGCCTACAAATAAAGAAATACAGACCGCGTTAGCCACTTCACAGCGTGCTAGCCATGATTTTCTTTCGTTCCAATTCTTGGATGTAGGGTTCCACCCTTTATAGAAACCTGTTGAATCGATACATTTGGTGTAGGAAGTCCTAATTGTTTTGTTGTCAATTTATCTTAATTAGTACGCCGACAGAGAAAAAAATCTCCTTTTCCTGAAAGCAGTTCGTCGCCACAATCGCCCTTAAGGTCCGCCGCCACTGGTTTGAACTTTGTTGTAGAAATGAACAGAACAAAACATACGATGGGGTGTAAACATCAGTGGTAATGATAGTGTTGCATGCTGGGTGTGTGATTATGTGTGTGTGTGTGTGTGTGTGTGTGTGTGTGTAGGGGTGTTAAAGGTGTCTACGAGCGAGACATGCAAGTATTAGGCTAGAGTGATTAACATTTAATAACAAATAAACATAGTAAGACTGACGGAGGAGATTAGAAAATAGTAAGACAATAGTAACCATGAGTGTGAATACAGGTCACTAGGAGTAGTATAAATAGCAGACAGTGAATCCCGTTGGTTATCATGACAGGTATATAATGTATTCGCTTAAGCAAGGAAAACTGTCGCAACCGACGATATCTGCGGGAGGGCCGGTTGGTTATGGACTTAGGCCGTCCCATCAGTGCCTGGGTGGGCAATTTATCGTGGGCTTTCTGCTGGGTGAGGGCCTAAGGCAGTTGCCTAGTTCGCCTTAATGGTAGGTCCGCCACTGCTGGCTGGAGAAGTGGTACTGCTTTCGGTGGGGATGGTGACTTGGCTCTGTAAAATAAGAGCATACATAACAATGAATACAATACACTACACTACATCATGTGTAGGTTCAATCAATCAGTCTCTATTCAAACTGGGTCAATCTATTTACCTGGGTTGATTTTCTAGCTAGGCTTAGATTTGGCCTGGCCGCAGAAACATGAGCACCACCAAATCTTGACTTGTTCAACTGAAAAGCAACAAGGCAAACGTCTGTGTCGTGAGAGAACTATATTGACAAATTATCATTCAGTGAACAAAATGTAAAATATTTATGGTCAATTTATGAGGCCAAATACCATTAAAATATGTGGGGGTGGGTGCTTACGGCCCACAGACACCAGCAATGAACCTAAGGCCCTTTGGCCAGGACTTTGACTGGCTGCTGCTGTCTGCTGCCCTGCAGTGCCTTGAACCGGACCCACTGCTGCCGACTGCTGCCCTGCAGGCCCAGTAGGACTTTGCCTGGCTGCTGCCGTCTGCTGCCCTGCAGTGCCTTGAACCGGACCCACTAGTGCCGACTGCTGCCCTGCAGGCCCAGTAGGACTTTGCCTGGCTGCTGCCGTCTGCGGCCCTGCAGTGCCTTGAACCGGACCCACTGCTGCCGACTGCTGCCCTGCAGGCCCAGTAGGACTTTGCCTGGCTGCTGCCGTCTGCGGCCCTGCAGTGCCTTGAACCGGACCCACTGCTGCCGACTGCTGCCCTGCAGGCCCAGTAGGACTTTGCCTGGCTGCTGCCGTCTGCGGCCCTGCAGGCCCAGAGGCAGTACTTGCTCCAGTTGGCTGTAGAGACATCACAAATTAGTTTGCATATTGATACACACACACACACACACTTTTTGAGTCTTGAATTGACCAGCGTTACCTTCTGAGTGTGGAATCCACAAACACACGCCCTTACTAGACCAAACAAAGACCTCTGTCCTTGTGTCTGCATTGGACATTTTTCAATCTAGAAATAAAAGTTATACAATTGTTTGAGTTTTCATTTTCGTATGTGTAGTCACAGAGATATGATGTAACTGATTTGCTTTTTACATTTGGATTTCCTTGTGGGAACATTGCCTTTTATCCTATTTAATACATGTTATAATGACTTAATAACAATAAATACATTATACTGTGCCATGTATATAGTCATACCCTTTGATACAGCTCGTACCACTTCTTCTGCCTTGGTGCTGGCTTGTTCCCACCCCCGGCAGGCCAGGATCCAGTGCTGGCAAACTTTCTCAAACGTGCCAACCATTCTGATTCTGACATTGCCTTGTGTGACTTCACAGATTTTGCCTTTGGTGACATAGTAATTGCACATTGTTTTTAATGAATGAAAATAACATAAATCCATGAAGAGCAGACCATCTTCCCTGTAATAGTATTAGCCCTATTCTCCACACAGGTGAACCCCCCTCCTCACCACTGTCTCCCTTTCCTGCCATTACCTGTACAACCTCTCAATATTTCGTTTATACATCTGAATTTAAGCGATTGTGCATAAAATACTCTTATTCACAGTCAAAACATTTCGTTATCATTCATTCATAGCCCACGTAAAAGCACCCTTAATATAGTTAACGTTATTTGACGAGGACTAGCGTAATTCCAGTACAGATAACAGAGTGATTATAAGATAGCTATATAGCTAAATAAATCGAAATGACAACAACGGGAATAATTACTTCAATACTTCAATACTTCAAGTGATATCGTACAAGACTAACAGATTATATTAGCAGACCAAAGGCATGAGCGAAAGCGAAATTGCAGTCAGAGAAAGCAGCTTAGGTAAAAAGCTAGCTAAACCAAGGGGAAATGACTTCAATAATTAAAGTAAATACGATCTGCAGGTATACGACTTATGTTATTGTCATGCATTTAAAAATTAATTTTATGCATCTATGTCGCCAAAAGCAACATCTCTAAAATATAGCGACATTTTAGTCAGATAAAAGCGTTTTAAAGGTAGAAAGCTAGCTATACACAAAACAATTATCCCATTCAGCAGTGTAGTTAATGTGTAAATACTCACCATGTCGACAAATTTCCTCGGTTTATTTAACTTGATACAGCTTTAGAGGGAGGATTGCTTCCTTGAAGTTGTTTGAATTACGGACGCATCTTCTGGCTATTTGAGCTATCCAGAGGTTTGCATTTTCGATTTGCCCGCCCCCCCCTCCAGGTCCAGCGTCAGCTAAGTGACGTCGCCTGACGTCGCGCTCCAGCATTTCTGCCGTGCGTGCTGCCCGACGGCGCTCTCCAGGATTTCTGCCGTGATTGGTCAATTGTTATCAACTCTGCAAACTGGTGCGAACGTGATTGGCCAAATCTTTTCAGAATCTTTTCAGGTCTAAAAAAAATTAGCCGGTCGTGTAGTCGGCAGCTGTGGCTGTTAACCAGAAGGTGGCTGGTTCGATCCCCAACCAGAAGGACATTTTTTTTTTGCTGGTCCATCATAAGAGAGTCACTGTTACTCATTTTTCAGGCAATTGGGAACATAACTGACATTCAGAATACAAAAGGGACATTTGAGAATAATAACTGAAAAAAAATGCAGTTTTTTTGCCTAAGTCCATACTGGTGCTCTCCCTTGTGTGTTTGACCCTCAGTGACCTTTAATAGACGGCAGGCATATGGGGCCTACTCTGGTACATAAGTTAGCCATGTGGGCTCTCTGTGACTTAAAACGAGACACAGAGCAGTCATCGCTGCTGGTGTGTGACCCTCAGCAAAATCAAGATTCAAACACAGAAAAATACCTTCAAACTTTGTTTTATTTAGATATATTAAAAAATAGCAAATACAACACACAAACAAACACAAACAATTCCAAACATAACCACACACGGCGAACGTTGTGTGTGTGTGTGTGTGTGTGTGTGTGTGTGTGTGTGTGTGTCTGTGTGTGTCTGTGTCTGTGTCTGTGTGTATGTGTGTGTGTGTGTGTGTGTGTGTGCGCGTGCACATTAGGGATTTGGGGGTTAACTGCAGCTGGAACCTGCCTCCTCCACTACGCGCATTCTTCTGGGTAGGACCCGGTTTCTGTTGAGGGCCCGGCGTCTGAGGACCCGGAGATGCTGCATTACCAACTCCAATTCCCTCCTGGAACTTTCCAGTTTGTCCTGAAGAGATTTTCTTTGTTTTAGAAGGATTTTGCAGGACTCGCAGCACACTCGCAGAGTCATATCTAAACAACACAAAAAACATTCTGGTAATGGTAAAAATCTTAGATAATACGACACACACACACACACACACACACACACCTATACAGGTCTTGGTGGATTAGGAGGCCAAATTTTCTCAACCTGAAAAAAAAGTGGTTTACGGGTACTTCCCTTTCCTTTTAGTCTAGAGCTACCAAAGTTGAATAAAAATGATTAGAAAAAATTGTGCATCGAAGAGCAAGGTTTTTTTTTTTTGTATCACCTACCAATCAAGATACTCAATTTTTTACACAACAAGAGTTTTCACCAAGTTATAGGGACATGTCCTACCTGAACACAAACCTGGCTTGCGAGGACACATGAATTGCAAGGACGCTGTGATGTCATTCTCGCGTCATATCTAATTAGCATATTGAATTAACATATCCATAACAGTACACAGAACTCTGGTTACACACTGTACTGCAAGGACTGTGTGTTTTACTTGGACAGTATGGTGTCAACATGGCTGACAACTACAAGTATGTATACACTAACAAGTTTTACTATTCACGCTATGTAAATAGTACATCATCATCATCTTGTGAGAGTTCCAGTGGTCCTATTATTGTTGTGTAGTTCAACATTGTTTTTAGGTACCAGTTTATGTATCAGTACCATTGATAATACCTGCTTGCCAGGTAAACTGAAATTGTGGTATCTGCAGTTTGGATTTAAGGTGGTCTCTAAATGTTTACAAGTTCCAAAGTTGCTACTTCAGAGTTGGAGAAATGTAATAAAGTCATGAATAAGGCAGTTAGAAAAAAGCACAATTAATTATTGTGACATTTTTCGGAAAAAACTTTGGAATTACTCGACCAGCTTGATGGAGAAATTGAAGTGTGCTATTGCAAGCCTAGAGATGGCTTGTCACAGTCTAAGAACTGAAGAATATTGGTGTTTTCCATATACTTTCAACTTATGAACCCTCCTCAAAAGAATACTGTAATGACCAGTATGTTTTAATGTGTTCATGTTTATAGTGTCGTCTGTGTGCCTGTGACCTTGCTCTCTGTCAGCCGCGGCAACCTATGTGTTGCTATGCACTGCGGGGGCTGGCAGAGTAGCCAGGGGGCGGGGGCACCTGGTTAAGAGATGGTTTAACTTGCCTCTTGTGCTGGAAGTTCTGTGAGAAGCAGCCACAGAAACGTATGTGTTCAGCCAAAGTTATAACGGCCAATAAAGTCATTGTTGAATCATACTCGTTGTGTCTGAGATCGCTAGAATTGGTGTCAGAAGTAAACTATAAATAAAGTGAGTGAGCTAGGGTGACAAGTTCGTTACCGTTTATTTTTGGTAGTTAATTATCAGTTTGTGTGGGGTGTGCCAGCTGGAGGTAGCCACAGTGAGAGCCTGCCCATAATAAGAGTGGCAGTGGGCACCAAAGCTGTCCTGGAGAAGCCGGCATGGGCATCTGAGCTGACGGAGATGATACGGGCTATGTCTATCCAATCAACCCGTACCCTGCACACATCACCCAGGGTTTGTTGGGGGTGTGGCCAGCCTGGTCACCTCCTCAGGCAGTGCCCAAAAGCACCCAAGGGTCCGGGAAACGGCACCGGGTCCGCATAGGGGAGGCTGTGCGGACCCCAGCCCCATCCTCTTGTCTGCAGGAAGGGCCCGACAGCACAGACGGGGGAGTCAGGGCCCACTCCTCCCATAAGCAGACGAAAACATGCACATGGAGCCTGTGATAGTGGTTGGGCGTACTTGTGTGGGGGACTTTTGTCACCTCCCAGTGACCGTAGAGGTGGTTCCCTGCACTGCTCTCGTGGACACAGTGACTCTGGTAAGACCTGATGTGGTGCCGGGCTGGACTCAGTTAGAGCCCACCACTGTGCAGCTGCGCACAGTCACGGGCGGGCTGGCACCCATGAAAGGCAGGGGCACAATGACACTGACTGTGGGGGGCAAAGCTTTCCACCGCCCAGTGTGGGTGGCAAGCGTGCAGGACCCGTGCATACTGGGGCTGGATTTCTTGAAGGCTACGGGCTGTCAGCTGGACCTGGGAAGAGGCACGTTTCAGGATGCACCTGTCATCGCGTTGTCGGCCGTGACACCACCAGTTGCTGCACCCACTACCTTGCCGGCGCGAGAAGTTGGCACAGCAGAACCGAGCCACACCCACTTTTCCCCAAAACCCCTCACGACATCAGGGTGCGTGTTTCCCCAACCGGCCACCACTCCACGCCCACAGCATTGCTGTTCAATCACCTCCCTCTCAGCTGGAGACAGAGGTGACAGCACCCGACTCCTCTCCACCCCTGCTGGCAGTGCCAGCCCCCAACAGCATGGGCTGCCCGTCTCCAGCCCTGCTGCCCCAGACGGAGGAGGAGATGACGCGGGCTGCCATCACGAAAATCTGGACGGAGAACTGTGATGACCTGGACTCACAACAGCAGGAGCTGTTGTGGCGGCTGGTTGTGGAGTTTAAAGACAGCTTTGCACTGAGGGAGGATGACGTCGGGCGAACACAGCTGGTGGAGCGTGAGATTGACACCGGAGATGCCCGCCCGATAAAGTGCCGTCCCCGCCGAATGGGGTAACTAAGAAAGACTCTTATCCACTACCCCACGTGGATGAGTCTCCGGACCTAGTCTCAGGCTCTGCCTGGTTTTCCTCACTGGACTTCCGCTCGGGCTATTACCAGATCACATCTGCCCGACCAAAGACTGCCTTTTGCACTGGACGTGGGCTCTGGCAGTTTAAGGTCCTCAGTGTTGGCTTATGCAATGCCCCTGCTTCCTTCGCCAGACTGATGGATCAGGTGTTGACTGGCCTCCCACGCCAGGAGTGCCTGGTTTATCTGGACGACATCTTGGCACAAGGACCCTCCTTCGATGCATGCCAGGGGGCGTTCGACCAGCTGCGTCGGTCCTTCAGCGATGCCCCTGTGCTGGCTCCAGCTGACCCCTCTCTTCCATTTATGTTGGACACTGATGCCAGTGGGGTGGGTGCTGGAGGAGTGCTGTCTCAGATGGGTGCAGACGTGGAGAGGGTAGTGGCATATTTCAGCCGGGTGTTCAATAAGGCTGAGAAGCGCTACTGCGTGACCCGGCGAGAGCTCCTGGCAGTGGTGCTCTCCGTGCGCCATTTTAAATATTACCTGTGCGGTCTGCCCTTCACTGTGAGAACCGACCATTCAGCTCTCCAGTGGCTGATGTCATTCAGGGAGCCGGAGGGGCAGGTCGCCAGGTGGTTGGAGGAGCTCAAGGCCTATAACTTCACAGTGGTGCACAGGGCAGGAGCTCAACACAGCAATGCATATGCCCTCTCCCGTCGCCCATGTGCTGCCGACGGGTGCCACCACTGTGAACGGAGGGAGAGTCGGGAGCTTGAATTGTGTGAAGGCAGTGTGGCGGGCAGAGGTGGTTGACTGCTGGGAGCTGCAGATGGTAAGCGTGGGGGATTGGAGGCAACAGCAGGAACTTGACCCCGACCTACACCCTGTGCATCAGTGGGTGGAGTCACAGCAGAGGCTGCCATGGGAAGAGGTGGCAAGCCTCTCAGGCCACTAAGGGGCTGTGGTCAAAGTTTGACTCGCTGTGTCTGATCGACGGGGTGCTGCAGAGGGCGTGGAAAGAGCCTGCTACAGGGGATGAGCGTTGGCAGATGGTGGTCCCCAAGGGCCTGAGGGTAGCTGTACTGCAGGGCATGCACGGAGCCTCGGGGTCAGGCCACTTTGGTGTGACAAAAACGCTCCGCCGCCTCCGCCGAGGCTTCTATGGGGGCTACTTTCGGCGGGACGTGGAAGACTTCCGCAGACGGTGTGAATAATGCACTGCACGGAAAGGCCCAACAGGTCGGTCACATGCCCAGCTGCATCTAGTGCGGGCCCCCATGGAGAGAGAGTTGCTTTAGATGTAATGAGCCCACTTACCCGCACCAACAAGGGGAATGCCTACATCCTCTCTGTGATCGACTACAAAGTGGCCAGAGGCCTATGCCCTCCCAAACCAGGAGGCAGAGACTGTGGCAGATTCCTTGCTTGGAGGCATACTCAGCCGGTTTGGGATGCCGCACACACTGCAGAGTGACCAGGGGAGAAATTTTGAGTCCAAGGTATTCGCTGCCATGTGCAGCCGAATGGGCATACAAAAGACACGAACCACCCCGTTACAGCCTCAAAGTGACGTGCACGTGGAGAGGCTCCACCGCACACTGGGTCAGCAGCTGGCCATACTGACATCGGAGCATCAGCGCGACTTGGATGAACATCTGCCGCTGGTGCTCATGGCGTGCCGGTCTGCAGTCCAGGAGTCGACCTCATGTTCCCCAGCACTCCTCATGCTAGGGAGGGAGCTCCGCACCCCAACAGAGCTGGCCTTTGGGCGGCCTCCAGACGGAATATGCGAGGAGGCTCCAGGACAGGCTTGAGTCTGCCCATGCGTTTGCCCGGGTGCAGCAGGAAAGTGCTGGTGCCATGCAAAAGCGTAACTATGACGTGCGGGCACGGGGTAGGCACTTCCAGGCTGGAGACCTTGTTTGGGTGTACAGCCCACAAAGAAAGAAGGGCCGGTGTCCAAAGCTTGACAGCCAGTGGGTGGGGCCCTGCAGGGTGTTGGAGCGGATGGGGGAGGTGGTGTATCGGGTGCAGCTACCGCCACGAGGACGGAAGGTTGCTCTGCACAGAGACAGACTGGCCCCCTATCGAGGCAATGCCTTTCCCCAGGTTCCAGGTAGCCCATGTCCCCTGCCCCTGGGTTAAGCCCGTCACCCCCCTTCTCACTACACACACACACACACCGCACCCCCCACAGCCAGTGCCTGATGGGGGTGACCCTGACTCTGTCCCTGTGGCCCCCTGGTCTCAGCCCACGTCCCCTGCCCCGGGGTTAAGCCTGTCACCTCCCTTCTCACATCCACAAAGGGCTAGGAGACCGCCCCAGAGTTTGGCAGACTTTGTTTGTTCCCTCAGGGACGAGGAACTTGGTAGCGGAGGGGTAATGTAACGACCAGTATGTTTAAATGTGTTCATGTTTTATAGTGTTGTCTGTGTGCCTGTGACCTTGCTCTCTGTCAGCCGCGGCAGCCCATGTGTTGCTATGCACTGCGGGGGCTGGCAGAGTAAGCAGGGGGCGGGGGCACCTGGTTAAGAGATGGTTTAACTTGCCTCTTGTGCTGGAAGTTCTGTGAGAAGCAGCCACAGAAACGTATGTGTTCAGCGGAAGTTATAACGGCCAATAAAGTCATTGCTGAATCATACTCGTAGTGTCTGGATCGCTAAAATACAAAACATTTACACCACTTTCATTAACATTAGAATGGTCAGTCCTGTCTGCAGACCTTCACATCTTTCATTCCTAGGTAGATACTGTTTCCCTTCCTAACACAGCCCACCTTATACCGTGAACCAGACCCCGAGAACTATTGATCTGATTAGGTTATTTGGCTATTTATGAGGTAACATGGAGAGTCACACATTATAAGCATTTTAGTAATGGCGAATTTCAAAGAAAATATTACTGACTTTTGACTTTCAAAACATTCATAGATTTTTCCTTATAGAACTAAAGTGATGTTAAATAGCTGGTGGTATATATAGTTAATGGTTGTTTAAATGATTCTCCACCATGTCAGGGGTCATTATATAAATAAATGTAATTGACAGTGTGCACAGAAAGTGGTGAGTAAAAGTGTATTAAGATGCAATGTGTCTTAAGTGATGTTAAATCACTTGTACAGTTCTTTAACCTTCAGAAAACACATAGTTTATGGTGGTTTAAGTGATTCTCCACCATGTCAGGGTCATTATGTATCTGACGATCATGAAGAGTACCATAATACAATAGGCAGTGTATATAGATAATGATGTAATTTATTTCCAATAGCTGCAACTAATCCTGCAGGAACAGGTTATATTGTATCTATTTTTTTTAAATGAAAAAACAATTTCCCCATTTATGGCAATTTCTCATTCATCACTATGGACTACTATATTACCCATCATCAGCAACATAAGAAAAAAAAAAAAGAAAAGCAAAACACTGAAGAGAAGCCTCATAAATGTGCCCACTGTAGAAAAGTATTTTTGAAAACCATATGTTAGTACATACTGGAGAATGGCCTCATCGATGTGTTCAGTATGGATAAGCATTTACAAACTCCACAGGTCTTAAAAGCACACATACTAATACACACAAGCAAAGCTAAGTGGTCCTATGTAAAAGTATTTTGGCTGCCATGTGTAGTTCATTGTAAATTCCTACAGTTCCGGGAGGTAGATCGGAGGTAGCTGAAGGGCTACACAGACCAAGCAGATAAGTCTAAAATAAAATAAGTCTTTTTGTAACGGTTCGTTGTTGCCAACTAATCACATAAAAAGGCATAGGTTTGTCAGTGAAAGATTGCGAGGACTGGATGCCACAAAATTCAGTGAAGTAGTATGCATAAACTACCTCTACATGTATTTATCAATCTCAGCCTTCTCCTGGAGCATTTCAACAGTTTACTCTGAAAATATTGACACAGTTCTATTATACCAAACACAAATGATACACATGAGTAGAACAAATGATCCATTTTCCTGAATGAAATTTAATAAAAAACACAGACAAATCAAGACCACCCTAAAAACTAAAAGGGTTTATAGAGAACTTTTTCTTCCTGGAGAGATAGGCAAGGAAGTAGAAATGCTCAACAAAAGTCCAGACCACACTCAAAATTGTCTACCTGAACCTTGAATTGTTAGACCAGCATTACTTCTAGACTTCTCTCTTTTCATGTCTCTGTTTCTTACAAAGTCTCTAATATTTTGGACTGTTCTGTTTCTGAGGACAGGCTCTTCATCTGTTTGGCACTGGTGGCACTCTGCCTTTTTGGCCAAATATCCTCTAGTTATGTGACCCTTGGAGTGCCTCATAACAGCTGCAACTTCAGATTTGACCACGTCTTTGGAGTTCCTAAAATCAACAAAACACAGCCCAAGAAAATGTACATATAAAAAAAGAGTACAGTACAGAATACAACTGAGAAACCTACCATAATAATGTAAAAGTCACTAGAATACCTTTTGTATAATAATGTATAATAAACTCTATGGTTCTTTGTTCCTTTACTGACCTTTAGACCTGGATCCACAGTTCAGGGTGACATCTTGAAGTGCCTACACAAGAAACATCCAATTGATTTATTTCATTAATTAAAAGCAAATACCTGTTAGTTCAGAAGGGTCTTTTTGACAATTTCCGCTTATATTTCACAGTTTTATTTCAAACTTGAATATATATGGCTCCATCAAATGCAATCAGTTAAAGTGTTTTATAATGTCATTTTAGTTAACATTTCAAAGCATCAAAACAAAAATATTTGTCAGAAAAAAACCCATAAAACACTTAATGTTCAAGCATTCATACTTTTTTCTTGCCTTCTGTACTACAGCAAACCATTCTGCATTAATTTCAGTGTAGTATATTGTAATTTCTTGTGAGAACACATATGATGGTCTGTATGCCTCTCCAAAATATACCCAAAAACCTATCCAAATCCATATAAAGGTGTATCATGTATGTTTTGTGATTTTGAGCTATGTTTGTGTAGTAAAATATGTTTTGTGGAAGTGGTGTGGTGGGGTGTAGAGGTGGTGTGGAGGAGGTGTGGTGGGGTATGGAGGTGGTGTAGTGGTGTGTGGATGTGTGTGGTGGTGTGTGTAGGGGATGTAGTGGGGTGTGGATGTGTGTGGTGGGGTGTGAAGGTGGTGTAGTGGTCTGTGGAGGTGGTGTGGTGTGGATGTGTGTGGTGGGGTGTGGATGTGTGTGGAGGAGGTGTGGTGGGGTATGGAGGTGTGAAGTGTGGTGTGGAGGTGGTGTTTAGTGGGGTGATGGGGTGTGTGGTGGGGTGTGGAGGTGGTGTAGTGGTGTTTAGTGGGGTGTGTAGGTGTGTGGTGTGGAGGTGGTGTAGTGGGGTGTGGAGGTGTAGTGGTGTGTGGAGGAGGTGTGGTGTTGTGTAGAGGTGTGAAGTGTGGTGTGGAGGTGGTGTTTAGTGGGGTGATGGGGTGTGTGGTGGGGTGTGGAGGTGTGTGGTGGGGTGTGGAGGTGGTGTAGTGGTGTTTAGTGGGGTGTGGAGGTGTGGTGGGGTGTCGAGGTGTGTGGTGGGGTGTGGAGGTGGTGTAGTGGTGTTTAGTGGGGTGTGGAGGTGTGTGGGTGGGTGTGGAGGTGTGTGGTGGGGTGTGGAGGTGGTGTAGTGGTGTTTAGTGGGGTGTGGAGGTGTGTGGGTGGGTGTGGAGGTGTGTGGTGAGGTGTGGAGGTGGTGTAGTGGTGTTTAGTGGGGTGTGGAGGTGTGTGGGTGGGTGTGGAGGTGTGTGGTGCGGTGTGGAGGTGGTGTAGTGGTGTTTAGTGGGGTGTGGAGGTGGTGTAGTGGTGTTTAGTGGGGTGTGGAGGTGTGTGGTGGGGTGTGGAGGTGATGTGGAGGTTGTGTGGTGGGGTGTTGAGATGGGGTGATGGGGTGTGTATGGTTTAGCCTATCAAGAAATCTGCCTTCGCTCATAACTGTGATATCACAAAATGGTTGTGAACCATATTGTCCTTCCAGTGCAATGTGTTACTAAGATCAGCTAGATAACTAGCTATTATATCATGCAAATGGACCTCTTTCGTTTCAACAGTTTAAGGTTATTTAAAAGTTTCCATCCGTCATTATAGATGGAAATTCACTACAAATATCTAATAACCCTTTTGCAGATCACATAAATGTACTATACCTTCTCTGAGCTCACGTCAGGCAAGGATGACGCTGCCACCTCCCTGGTGGAAGCAACTCTGCAATCCTGTAAAGTAGAAGATTAAACCTTTCATAAAACACAGACTTCAGTTTAACAAACGCATAATAATTAATCTGGATGTATGGCTTCTTGTGGATCACTGACAAACTCCTCGTAAATCATGGTGTCCTCCCAGTGCAGTGTGGTGCCAGAGTTGTGTATGGTGTAGCCATCTAGAAATCTGCCTTCGCTCATAACTGTGACATCACAAAGTCCTTGTAAATCATGGTGTCCTCCCAGTGCAGTGTGATGCCAGAGTTGTGTATGGTGTAGCCATCTAGAAATCTGCCTTCGCTCATAACTGTGACATCACAAAGTCCTTGTAAATCATGGTGTCCTCCCAGTGCAGTGTGATGCCAGAGTTGTGTATGGTGTAGCCATCTAGAAATCTGCCTTCGCTCATAACTGTGACATCACAAAGTCCTTGTAAATCATGGTGTCCTCCCAGTGCAGTGTGGTTCCAGACAGAGTTGTGTATGGTTTAGCCTATCAAGAAATCTGCCTTCACTCATAACTGTGACATCACAAAATCCTTCTAAACCAAAAGGGCTAGCATTCAAAATCTCACTTCCAGTTCTTGCCAACTGTTTCATTACACTACTGTGACAGTGCTGAAGAACTCAATTTCTTTAATTTGTTACACTGTGTGTCTATACAGCGGGTGAAATACCGTAAATCCTCAAATAAAGGCCGGGATTCAATTAGAAGCCGGGCTTCAGATAGTAGCCGGGGTCGTGGTCCATACGGACAAATAAAGGCCGGGCCCCGAATACAAGCCGGGGGTAAAATAAAGTAGCCTATACTGTAGCCTACCAGCATCAGTCCGTCAGCTCAAAGTAGACATCACAATTTAATTGAATGCATTTCACAAATACATGTTCTCCTCATGTTTAATATTTTATTAAATAATATTGTTGGCTAATTTCATGGGCTGTTTGCCACGTAGGGCTAGGCTACTAGGCGAATTCGTTATTGTTTAGCCTAAATGCACGTATCGTACAGCCTACTGTTGTTTATCTGTAACGTTTTAGTTTGCTAGGTTACTTTTTCCAGAAGGGATCATAAAGCAGTAGTAGACTTACGTAACTTTGATATTAGATTCAAAGAGACGGTGTATGCTGATTGCTGAAGAACATTCGGGAGAAAAAATAGCAAAGAAGTTTGACATTGACCCGAGACGAATGCGATACGCTACGACTAGCAGGTGGAGGTAGAAAGAAAGTTAGGCTGGATATCAAACCAGCTCGTTGAGTACATGTTTTCAGTCCGCGATAAGCATTATAGAGTGTCTAGAAAAATTATTAAAATCCAGGCTTTGGAAATCTTTTCCTCCGTGACTGACAGTGGAGACCATAACTCCGATGTTTATTTTTTATGTTGACACCGCACCTAAAGCGCTACGCGATGTGCAGGAAGTGTTGAATGCATGCAATGAATTATATTAGCCTACTGCAATTATGCCCATTATTTAAATAATAAAATTGCCCCTAATACAAGCCTGCCCCAAATAAAGGCCGGTGCGCTGTGTAGCTTAAGTAAATACAAGCCCCGGCCACAATTGGAGGATTTACGGTAAGCGGGTGAACGTCGCCATTTTTCTCAGTAAATATATTTCCAAAGGTGCTATTGACATGCAACTTTCACCGCATGTTGGTAACAACCCAAGTAATACATACATACAAAAAAAAATCAAAAAATACATTCAGAAATTAAGTAATGTGTATTAATGTGAAATAACACAGGAAAAAAGTATTGAACACATGAAGAAAGGAAGGTGCAAAAAGGCATGGAAAGCTAAGAAAACAGCTGGAATATTTCAGTAATTAGAAAGCAATCCGGCCGTTAGTCAGTGCAAATTAATATCCCAATTGATGGCCTATAAAAAGGTGTCTTATTACCAAGGTGTCACACAAGAAGCATCTCATGATGGGTAAAAGCAAAGAGCTTTCTCAAGACCTTTGCAACCTTATTGTTGCAAAACATACTGATGGCATTGGTTACAGACGCATTTCTAAAAGTGGAAAGAACATCATTTCACCATAAGCTAGCCACGACCAGGTGCTCCTCGGAAGATTTCTGACAGAGGAGTGAAAAGAATTATCAGAGGAGTTGTCAAAGAGCCAAGGACCACTCGTGGAGAGCTTCAGTAAGACCTGAAATTTGCAGGTACAGTTGTTTAAAAGAATGCACTCAACCGCCATGGCCTGTATGCACACTCACCACATAAGACTCCATTACTGAAGAAAAAAGCATGTTGAAGCTCGTTGAAAGTTCGCAGCACGAAATGTTGACAAGTCTGTGAAATACTGGGAGAATAGTCTGGTCAGATGAGAGCAAAATTGAACTCTTTGGATGACATAATGCACACCATGTTTGTAGGAGACATGGCACTGCACATCATCCCAACAGTGACGTTTGGAGGTGGAAACATCATGGTGTGGGACTGCTTTTCAGCATAAGGTACTGGCAAACGTCACACAATTGAAGCAAGGATGAATGGAGAACTGTACCGAGACATCCTTGATAAAAATGTGCTGCCATCTACCAGGATGTTGAAGATGAAACAAGGGTGGACATTTCAGCAAGACAATGATCAGCCAAGGACACTCTCAATTGGTTTCAGAGAAAGAAAATAAGGATGCTGGAATGGCCCAGACAATCACCTGAATTGAATCCATTTGAAAATCTAAGAACTGAAGATCAGAGTTCATAGAAGAGGCCCACAGAACTTTCAAGATATGAAGACTGTTTGTGTGGAAGAATGGGCCAAACTCACATCTGAGCAATGCATACAAGTAGTTTCTCCATACAGGAAGCGTCTTGAAGCCGTTGTGGGATAAAAAATATATGTTTCACATTTAATTAAGTAGGTTAGTATAGGATTCCATAGGATAACATAAATTGAATTGGTAACTTAGTGTGGCCATGTATTCTGTCTGACCTGTTGGGTAAGGTTTGATGAGCTAAGAGAGTTACTCAATGCTTGGGGTAAGGGGATCCTAGGTAAATATTCTTATCTATAGTGGAGGACGAGGTGGCCACAGTGTAAGAGTACGAGGGAGGGGTTTTAGGTATAAGAGATGGGTTTGACCAGAGAACTGTGGGCATTGTTGTGGGACATTTCATGAACATGGATTGCTTGTAACAATGCTCCCGATATCGTTAATAAATCTGCAGTACCACTCCAGTTGTCTGTAAGTAATTTTGACCACATAAATGGTGTCAGAAGTGGGATACCTATCTCCGAGGAACAGCGAGGAAGACCGAAGGCTCAGGACCCGACACAGATGAAGGGAGATCTATTTCTGATCTTTGGGAGAAGGCCGTCGATAGCAACAAAGACATGCTCCAGCGGCACCCAGCCTGGCCAGAGGAATTCCTCCTGTGACCTGGATACGGTATCACCAGCTTGGTGGTTGCAGACAACTGTGGTGAGTCCCTCATTTTACTTTAACAAATGCTACTAAAATAGGGTTGTTATGTGCACGGGTGCCTACCACAAGGGTTGGTAGAAGTGAGCTTTACCACAAGGGTTGGTCACTACCACAAGGGTTGGTAGTGTTGAGCTCTGCCACAAGGGTTGGCTGCCACAAGGGTTGGCATTTACCACAAGGGTTGGTAAAAGGGAAATCTATCACAAGGGTTGATAGTTACCACAAGGGTTGGTACAGAAAGATATGCATATATTTCCTGCTAGTAGAGTGGTAGGAAATGTGGGGTATTTGATAAGGAATTTGTCACACTTTGTTTGCTTAACTCTGATTTAGGCGTGAGGTAATTGGGAAAAAAAAAGATCACTGGGACATTGCAAAAATGGGGAATAATATGCAAAACTAATAAACACATCTAGAGGAGTAGAAAGACCAGATGTTTGAGGGACATGTATAAAAATATGGACCTGAATGTGTAGATGAGAACTGACTAAGGAAGGGAAATTTCCATTAGAGGGAAATAATGAAAAGTAAGTGAAGAAAGGTAACTGAAGGTAGGGCTATGATGGAAAGTGGAAGTGTATGGGAAATGGGAGAAGGAAGCAATGGATAGAGAAGAGAAAAGAAAGCAAGCTAGAGAGCAGAGGGAAAGAAAGGTTTTTACAGAAGAGAGAGGGGAAATGGCTGCCCAGAGGACTACAGACATGACAGCAGAAATGTTTGTGCAGAAGAATGAACCAGAACCAACAGCCACACTCCCTGTTAAGACCCCAGCCACCTTTGCCTCAGTCACTTCAGCCTCAGGTATTACCGAAATCATTCCAGACTCAGTTACTCCAGCTATCTGTGCCACAGCCTCCCACATAGCTTACACAACCAGCTGCTGTTGCACAGGCCACTGTCCCCAGACCAACACAGTCTCACAGTAGGCGACTGGGAAGGAAGAAAAGGGGGGCAGGAGTGGATAGCAACAAGCATTGGCTGATTTGTTTACTGAACTGAGAACTTGTTATACAGCCACTGAATATTGGCCTAAAATGGCCATCTCAAGGTTTAAAACAAACAGCTAGAGAATTCTTGGGAAGAGTGGCACAGGCAGTGAATAGACATGGAGGGGAGATCACAAATGCAGCACAGGAGGAAGCATTGATAAGACAATATTTCATCCTAGGAGGAAAAAGAGCTCATGGACTTTGTTAAGACTCATCTTGTTACTTGGAGTACTGCACCTCTCAATGAACTGTTATAATATGCTGAAAATTGTGAGAAGAGTGACCAAAAGAAGCCAGATGAATTTCAAGCACTTTCAAACAAGTGGGCAAACAGGTGGAGGCAAGGGGGGAAGGGAAGGACAGGGAGTGAGAAGAGGACAACAGTCAGCCCTTGGGGCACTGGGACCTTTTGTTGACACTTCTGATTGACTGATTAGATTGTCTGGATGCTGCAGCCCAGCCGAAACTCTCTCTCTATTTGAATGGACATATTTTTTCTTTTTTGATTGATACAGGGACAGATATTAGTATGTTAGGAAAGAAGGATATTGGAAAGTGTATGACATTGAAAAGTACCAGAATAGTGAATGTTGTGGAAGCATCAGGTCAGTTGATAGCAGAGACAGTTTCTACTCCAATATTAGTGCAATAGGAACAATGCATTACAACACCAGTTCATCCTCAGCAGTGTTTGCCCTGAAAATGTACTGGGCCGAGACCTAATGTGTAAGCTACAGCTTACTATTTCACTCACACATACTGGGGTTGGTTTAGAGGGGTCTCTTTTGTTTGTATTATCAGATAACTTGGCCAACTTGAAGTGGAGTTTTAAAGTCACCAGTCTTGGTCCAGGGAGATAAGGAACTTCCAGAGTGTTTTGCAATGTGTGACGAATCCTTTCTCAGATATCACAAAATCCGGAGAAATGGTACCAAGTCAATCATATCGTTAAAGAATATTGACATAGCTAGCATTATTACGACCAAAAGCTACGCTGCAGCTGTAATAGACCTAAACCTGGTCTGAAACATTTCGTTTGCAAACTCAACTTTTTCTCCCCATGTGCCTGTGGGAAAAAACAAAAGGGGAATGGTGTGATTGTGGACTTTTGGTTAAAGCATGTGTACATGCTGATAATTGGGTGTCCATTCCACTCACCCCTGATTTGTTTTATTCATCCTCTCTGGAGGCATATTTTTTTCAAAAATGGAGCTCCTTAATTGTACAAAGACATCTTTGTAAAGCCAGAACCTTCCTCTTTACAACAGCAAGAGACTTTAACTTTGTCTGCTGAGGAAAGAGCAACTCTGAGACATTATGTGCTTGTATATTAACTTAGACAGAGAGGGCACAGCCTCTCCAAGCATGTGCAAATAATTGTAAAACCTTGACTGACTAATTGACTTGGACTGACGACTCTGATAAAGTTTTTGTTGATTTAAGATAGGCGTTAGTATCAGCTCCAACAATGGGGTTGCCTAATTATGACCTGCCATTTCATTTGTTTGTGTGTGAGAAATTAGGTTAAATGCAGGGGGTGTTATGTCAACAATATGGGGGGCAGCATAGACATGTGGTATACTTATTTAAACAATTAGAAGAATTTGCTAGAAGAATGTTTTCTTGTTTAAAAGCAGTTGCAGCGGCTGCCAGTGCAGTGTTAGGTTGTGCAGACGTAGTATTGTTGCATTCACTCACTGTGAATGTTCCACATGAAGTACATTCATTGCTTTTACAAGAAGAAAAAAACAGCACATCTTACACCGGCGCGTCTCTTAACTTATCAGCATGTGTTATTAACCCTTTCTCGTGTAACACTTACATGTTTCACAACACTTAATCCAGTGTCTCTGCTGCCGATAGCAGAGAATGGTGATTTACCTGACATTTCTGAAACACCTGTCTCTAACCCTGGTGTAATCTTGTTTGTTAATGGATCATCTATGAAACTGGAGTCCGGAGAGGGGGGAAGAGGTGATTGTAGTGAATCCTTTTGAAATGATAAACTCACCCCTCACAGGAATTTTTCTGCTAAAGCAGCTGAAATGGTAGCCTTGGTGTGAGCATGGAATTTGGCAAAAGGCAAATCTGTAATATGTGATGAAACTAGTTTATTGGATAAGACCATTGAAAAAAAAAAGGGGGATAAACTGCGGGCATGATAAAATATGAATGTGCTATGATGGCCACATGGTAACTTCATACATGT
Source organism: Sprattus sprattus (assembly GCF_963457725.1). Taxonomy (NCBI): domain Eukaryota; kingdom Metazoa; phylum Chordata; class Actinopteri; order Clupeiformes; family Clupeidae; genus Sprattus; species Sprattus sprattus. The sequence goes on along the minus strand of NW_027667020.1, from coordinate 382,798 downwards.
TATTAGCCCTGTTGCTTTGTGCACACTTTGATTTTCAGTGTGCAAAGGGGGGTATAAGAAAAACATTTGAATATGGGGTTATGGTCACCCTATTTATGGGAGGTATGGGATTACAGTATGTAAAATGCTATGTTTGTAGCATACAAAATTTATTTTGCACCAGGATTCACTACAGTAGCAGCCATGTATTGTTACAATGAGAGTATAAGGAAGGGCATCACCCATCACCTGAAAAATCCATTTGAAAACATTATGATGGATTTCATCCAATTGAACAAATGCAGAAGATATGAATATTGTTTGGTCATAGTGGATATGTTTTCAAAATGGCCTGAATGTTATCCAGTCAAGCATGCAAATGCCATATCAGTGGCTAAGGCTTTAATGAGAGATGTTGTGCCTAGATGGGGAGTTCCAAACTAACCTCAGATAATGGAGCACATTGTGTCAACAGAATCAGTAAAATGCTGTCTGAGAAATTGCAAATGGACTTCAGAACCCATTGTGCATAACATCCACAGAGTGCAGGTGCTTGGAGATAACTAATTCAATGTTGAAAGCAAAATTGACTAAAATTACAGTGTCAATAGCGATGGATTGGGTGACTGCACTTCCTTTAGCTCTCTACCTCAGAGGCCGTTCATTCAAGATCAACAGGGCTCAGTCCTTTTGAAATTTGGACTGGACGTCTTCTGCCGGCTCCAGGGTTTACTAATCCACCTAACTTAGAGGATGTAGATATAAAAATGACTAGTTACATGCGAGGACTGATTGCTGCTCTGTCTTTTGTGTCTCAATAGGTGGCGTCGGTCCTTCCACAAAGTTTCCAAAGGACACACCCAGTTGAGCCAGGAGCCTGGGTTCTGATCAAAGATTTAAGGATGACGAATTGGGATCAAGAGCGGTGGCGAGGACCGTTTGAAGTACTGTTATCTACATCTACGACTGTGAGGATAAAGGAACTGCAGAGTGGTGAAAAATCTGGAACAATACATCAACTGAATTGGATTGGTAATAAGAAAGGATTGGTAAACAATCTTCAGGAGGCTAAAGAATATAGGCGTCAGGATAGATTCATAGGTATCACTAGCACCACATCAAAGTATTTTTCTCAGTTTAGCTAGATACCCGTTACAAGTTTGTTGTTTTTTGTTTCATTTTATTTGGACAGTTACCTGAGGAGGGTCTAAAACGACCCAAGTCAGCTCTGCTGTCGAAGACTAGATTAGGATTTATTTTTGAGTTTTTGAATAACTGAGAAAACACAAGATGTTGGGTTTGGTTTTGTTGATGTGTGGAACGAATAAAGTCTGTGTTTTAGCCTTCCATGCCAAACCAACATTAACAGAAACTGGAATCTGGGAAACCCTTTAACTTTAGGAATGTTTACGACCTGATAAGAGAGGGGGTCACGATGTTACCTGAGACTAGACTTGTCTGATAGAAGGTAGTTAGTGATTCGTGGATGCATCTTTGCCTTACTCTATGTGGTGAAACATTTGATAGGATCAATGTATTTGGGAAACCTAACAGAAGTGATTATATGTTTCAGGGTAGTCCCGTGCCAACTGAAATGAATGAAGATGTTTTTCCATTCAAAGAAGTCCCAAATAATGAGAGAGAGGAAATATGTTAGTAACAGAAGAGTACAATGAGTCTGCCTCTATTCTGAACAAACCTGGGTTAAATGAGAGATATGCAATTGGAATTTCATGTTGTTATTTTATTTTCCATGAGTAATGGGGGTTTCTTTTATTTTCTATGTATAATATGGAGTTACATTTCAATAATTAGATAACTTGGAGGAAGTAATTTGTAACCATGTTTTGCTATTATGTGTGTTTAAGGCTAGTAATCAAATGTAATGATGATACATATAGTTTCTCTAGGTGTGGTACTATAGTACCACAAGGGGGGAATGTGGGATAAAAAATATATGTTTCACATTTAATTAAGTAGGTTAGTATAGGATTCCATAGGATAACATAAATTGAATTGGTAACTTAGTGTGGCCATGTATTCTGTCTGACCTGTTGGGTAAGGTTTGATGAGCTAAGAGAGTTACTCAATGCTTGGGGTAAGGGGATCCTAGGTAAATATTCTTATCTATAGTGGAGGACGAGGTGGCCACAGTGTAAGAGTACGAGGGAGGGGTTTTAGGTATAAGAGATGGGTTTGACCAGAGAACTGTGGGCATTGTTGTGGGACATTTCATGAACATGGATTGCTTGTAACAATGCTCCCGATATCGTTAATAAATCTGCAGTACCACTCCAGTTGTCTGTAAGTAATTTTGACCACACCGTCATTAGCTACAAAGGCTTTTGTACAAAGTATTCAATAAATAACAGTAAGCGTGTTCAATACTTTGTCCCTGTGTCTTTTCATATTATTAGACATAGCTTAATTTCTGAAAAAAATAGTTTTGGTTTCTTGTATGTTTGGATTACCTGGGTTGTTACCAACATCTGGTGAAAATGTCATGTCAATAACACCTTTGGAAATATATTTACTGAGAAAAATGGTGACGTGTTCAATACTTATTTCACCCGCCGTATCAATTGGTTTTGGTTGTAGTGCTGGAGAGCTTGGAAGTGCTGTTTTTACTGGGCAATATAGACCACAAAACAAGACTCATACTCACCATCAACATATCTGAAAAGGAGAGACTGAACTCATCTGGGAGAAAAAAATGACAAATAAAAAGCCCCTTTCAGTAAAACAGTAATTGACACAAAACATTATCTGCAAAAAGTAATCACATATTTGAAGATGAGTTTCTATACAGCTAATCTGAATAGACAACGCAAAGATGTCACCACTCGTTGGTAAATAATAGCTGACTGATATGATGCTGGCATGGCAGTGTGACATTCACCACAAGATAATGGTAGACAGCAGATACTTAAAATAACGTTATTCAATGGAGATATCGCATGCGAACAGTAGCTCAAGCACTAATCAAATATTGCAAACTAGCCTTCTAATCCCGGGCAAATTCTGCAAATTATAATGTTTCATATATAGTATAGTCGATTAACAGTTAAGGTTATACATATTTTGCAAACTACCTTCTTGTATTCTTCAATTCGGTCTACTCGTTCCTTTAAAGATTTACATTGAAACCGTGACTGATAAATTCTGATAGTGTGACATTCACCACAAAATAATGGTAGACAGCAGATACTTCAATTAACGTTATTAATGAAGATATCTTCTTATTTTCTGATTAACCCATCTCATGGTTTGTCTAAAACTAACAAGCTATACTTAAGCAACGTCAGACTACGCCAGCGAACAGCGCCCATCGAATATTGCAAGTTTGCAAACTAGCTCACGAATCTCGGGCGAATACCGCAAATTATAACTTTGCAAATGCAATTTAAACATTCACTCACCAGCCTTCACACACGGTAAAATGTATTAATGAATAATGGCGAATCACTTTCTGATATTTAATTCTCTAACTGTAATAAACCACACTAGACTACTACAAGCACCACGATGTTTCTGGGGCTAAGTATGGGAAGCAAACCAAGATATGCTGTTGACTCGGGGGATTGGAATGACCAGAAACGAAGTAATAGTAAATGAAAAAGGGCTTAACCAAAATGAAGTGAATAAAACGTAAACCCTTTGCAGGTTCTAATCAACACAAGTTGACACTGTTACTCTTCCTTTGCTGTAAGGCTAAACTGACATATATTGCCACCCTAGCTAGCTAGCTAGCTAGCATAGCCTAGCTAAAGATATAAGATGCTTGCCTTCTCCAACCTTGATTTCTACACACGTCGCGTGACAATTTTTCAAATGAATGTGATATGGATGAAATATGAATGAAAAAACTTAAACTTACCGTTTTGGTTGTAGACACTCTTGTCTTCTTAATTTTAGATGTTGTTCTCGCAGGGGAAGGCAAAGTGTTGGTCTTGGTGTATTACGACCCCAATTTACCTGAAAGTGTAAAGTTGCTACTGCGCCTGCGCATCATGCTTCCCGCTTATTTCCAACGTACATTCCCAATACACGCCCATTTTGTGTATGTTTTTGGACAGAAATGTGTATGACTCTGCAGTGACAAAACCTGTCGATAGTTGGCGCATTTTTTTTCCTGGGATACACATCAATACACAAAAAAACATGTTTTGTGGTTTATTAGGACTTCGCCCAAAAAAGCGGGAGGTTGTTCCTCAGGCTGAAATAAACTCAAATACAATGTCGGGATTATGAGGACAGGGCCTCGGTCTTCATAATCCCAAATGTCCTCATAGTGTTGGTATGTATTCAGGTAAATTGGGGTCGTAATACACCAAGACCAACACACACAAACACACACTCACAAACGCACACACACACACACACACAGCTCCCCTCCCACCTCCCCCCTGGCTGACTGCCACACAGCTTCTCCAGCCATTAACCATCTAACTAATAGTTACAACTCAATAGCTAAACATACTTGTAATAACAGAACACTCACCGTCTTGAAAACTCACGGCAATCTTGAAAGAAATGTCTCTGAAATTTGTCTTTAAGAATCTTGCTGCTCCACTCTCCAGCTCTTTCGCCCACAAAATGGCGACAGAGTAGGTCAGGCTTATATACTGGGGAGAGATTCTGAGAGGCGGGTTCAGGCTTTGCTTCAGGGGGACTCTTGAAACAGTCAACAGAGGAATTTGAAGAATTTGAGGGTGCCTTGAAACTTTCTCGGTGTGTGTGTGAAAGAGAGAGAGTTGTGTGTGTGTGTCTGTGTGTCTGTGTGCCTGTGTGTTTGTCTGTGTGCCTGTGTGTGTGTCTGTGTGCCTGTGTGTGTGTGTGTTGTCTTTAGGTGTAAATGCAAGCTGAGTGCTGATGTAAATGGCTGAATTCCTAGTGCTATGAGAGCTGCAGTGGTAGCACAGGAAGAGATGACAGATTTCTCCTCCTTTTCTGTCAGAGGCAACCGTGGCCTACTGGTTAGGGTTCAGCGCTCAAGCTGGGGCCCATAAGGCCATCTAAGAGGGGGGGGGAGAAAAAAGAGGGGGAAGAAGGAAAAAGGGAGAAAAGAGAGGAGAAAAGAAGAGAGGAGGAAGGAGGAAGAAAATGTGGGTGTTTCTGCATCCATACCTATCTGAGAAATGCATTTCTAACTGCTTTAACAATATTTGGACCCACAACTGGTTTTGTCTGCAGACGGGATACGAACCTACGATTTGGGAATTATGAGTTCCGTTTTTTTCACATCCTCTCCGCGGATATTTATATCAAATTAAGAGCTCCATAAGTGCATTTCCCATAACTTACAGAACACATAAAATTAGTATAATTGACACAATAGGATACAAATCAGCAACATAAAAAACTATTAATGAGAACACAAAACTCAACAACCCCACTATATTTCTATCTAAATTTAAACAATCGTCTCATACAAATACATTTGTGTTCTTTATGTGTAATAATTATTTATTTCTTCTCCCACATACCTGTACCCAGTGGCGGACCTACCATTAAGGCGAACTAGGCAACTGCCTTAGGCCCTCACCCAGCAGAAAGCCCAAGATAAATTGCCCACCCAGGCACTGATGGGACGGCCTAAGTCCATAACCAACCGGCCCTCCCGCAGATATCGTCGGTTGCGACAGTTTTCCTTGCTTAAGCGAATACATTATATACCTGTCATGATAACCAACGGGATTCACTGTCTGCTATTTATACTACTCCTAGTGACCTGTATTCACACTCATGGTTACTATTGTCTTACTATTTTCTAATCTCCTCCGTCAGTCTTACTATGTTTATTTGTTATTAAATGTTAATCACTCTAGCCTAATACTTGCATGTCTCGCTCGTAGACACCTTTAACACCCCTACACACACACACACACACACACACACACACATAATCACACACCCAGCATGCAACACTATCATTACCACTGATGTTTACACCCCATCGTATGTTTTGTTCTGTTCATTTCTACAACAAAGTTCAAACCAGTGGCGGCGGACCTTAAGGGCGATTGTGGCGACGAACTGTTTTCAGGAAAAGGAGATTTTTTTCTCTGTCGGCGTACTAATTAAGATAAATTGACAACAAAACAATTAGGACTTCCTACACCAAATGTATCGATTCAACAGGTTTCTATAAAGGGTGGAACCCTACATCCAAGAATTGGAACGAAAGAAAATCATGACTAGCACGCTGTGAAGTGGCTAACGCGGTCTGTATTTCTTTATTTGTAGGCTACCGCTGTCATTTTTCATAGGTTGTACAGTGTGAATGTTCGCTTTTTGCCCTAACACTGAGTTATTTTCTTTGTGAAGACTTAGTTAGCTTTTGTAAGCCAATACTTTCGAGATCAGTCAATAAATATAGTTGGTTTTGACTTATATGTTGCCCCCTTCTTTACGTTGTTACTGGACATTTATGTGTCCTGTAAAGCTATGTTGCATCATACAACATTTGAGACATGTGGATAATGAAAAAGTGGGATAATTTAATGCGGAGCCAAATCATGTTTGCTTATGAAGGCTCCTGAATGCAACTTTCTTCCATATAACTAGCTACTGTAGCTATGTAGGTAGAGGGGAAATATTTTGATTGTGTGCTGCCATCTACTATACAAAAAGGTATTGCTGTATGAGTTAATCAGCCTACAAAAAAAATGATATTGCTTAATGTAGGTCGCCCTAATCGTTATCAAAAAAATTGTGTACTCTTTCTCTGCTGACATTTATTCCTAAAGGTTCTGTAGTTATACATATAGGCCTAACCATCTGATACTAGCCCAGAGTTAAGCATATTCATCTAGCAAACTATAGGCCCTACCTTCCTTGGAGTGTTACAATAGCCAGTATCATTTTATTCCATGTGTCCATCCAGGCAAATTTGTGGATCCAAATGTTATTAAAAAACATATATAATGTTATTTCTTTGTAATCATCCAAAATTATGTTAAGTGTATGGGTATTTTGCATACATTGAGCGGGCAACGCGCCGTATATTAAGTGGGCCGCTCTGACAGACAACTCCCGGGCCACTTTTTCCCCCCAGTCCGCCCCTGCTTTGAGGTGGCCCTTTTTTTTTTGCATTAAAAGGACGGATGAAGAGGGCCCCTGGCTATGTTTTCGCCTTAGGCCCCCAAATGACTAGGTCCGCCACTGCTCTCGATTTCGCGCCGTCACCCGGTGGCAAAACCTCTTTCTGTGATCCTCCAGGCCTTAGGGGGATTTTCAGAAGGTGTCCGAGAAAGGTGCATGGTCGTCGGACTGACCGTTTTCGGTCGGGAGGGTATTTTGTGGAGCCTCCGCCACCACCCCCAACTTTTTCGTACCCTTGGTTAACCAAAACCCTACCCATGGTTAACCAAAATGGACTTAGAAAAAATCCACAGTTTTCAGACCTCCAGAGGGGTAGGACCCTGCTCAAAGGTGTCCGAGAATACTGCACCTTCAGCGGACATGCCAAGAGCCTCTAGACCCCTCTATATCCTCCAGGAGGACCAGGATTTGAGGAACATGTGTCCGAGAACAGTGCACCCTCAGCGGACTGGCCCTGAGCAGCTACACCCCTGGTTACATCCTCCACAGGCACCAGGATGTGACAGAATGTGTCCGAGAATAGGTCACCTTCAGCGGACATGCCTTGAGCCTCTAGACCCCTATATATCCTCCGGGAGAGGGAGGAGAGTGTGGTCAACAGTCCGCTTCAAACCGCTTGAAAATCGGACACTCAGAGGCAGAGTTACCTCTTTGTGGAACTTTTTTTATTTTTCGTTCTGAGCCCAAGTCCACTTTTTTAGGGTGCTCTCGATTTCGCGCCGTCACCCGGTGGCAAAACCTCTTTCTGTGATCCTCCAGGCCTTAGGGGGATTTTCAGAAGGTGTCCGAGAAAGGTGCATGGTCGTCGGACTGACCATTTTCGGTCGGGAGGGTATTTTGTGGAGCCTCCGCCACCAACCCCAACTTTTTCGTACCCATGGTTAACCAAAACCCTACCCATGGTTAACCAAAATGGACTTAGAAAAAATCCACAGTTTTCAGACCTCCAGAGGGGTAGGACCCTGCTCAAAGGTGTCCGAGAATACTGCACCTTCAGCGGACATGCCATGAGCCTCTAGACCCCTCTATATCCTCCAGGAGGACCAGGATTTGAGGAACATGTGTACGAGAACAGTGCACCTTCAGCGGACTGGCCCTGAGCAGCTACACCCCTGGTTACATCCTCCACAGGCACCAGGATGTGACAGAATGTGTCCGAGAATAGGTCACCTTCAGCGGACATGCCTTGAGCCTCTAGACCCCTATACATCCTCCGGGAGAGGGAGGAGAGTGTGGTCAACAGTCCGCTTCAAACCGCTTGAAAATCGGACACTCAGAGGCTGAGTTACCTCTTTGTGGAACTTTTTTTATTTTTCGTTCTGAGCCTAAGTCCACTTTTTTAGGGTGCTCTCGATTTCGCGCCGTCACCCGGTGGCAAAACCTCTTTCTGTGATCCTCCAGGCCTTAGGGGGATTTTCAGAAGGTGTCCGAGAAAGGTGCATGGTCGTCGGACTGACCGTTTTCGGTCGGGAGGGTATTTTGTGAGCCTCCTCCACCACCCCCAACTTTTTCATACCCATGGTTAACCAAAACCCTACCCAGGGTTAACCAAAATGGACTTAGAAAAAATCTAGTCTCTATAGGCTCCAGGAGGACCAGGATTTGAGGAACATGTGTCCGAGAACAGTGCACCTTCAGCGGACTGGCCCTGAGCAGCTAAACCCCTGGTTAACCAAAACCCTACCCATGGTTAACCAAAATGGACTTAGAAAACACTGGAGGCCTACAGACACACACACCTCCCCAGACAGGCCTAAGAAGCCTCCTGTCTATTAAAGGTCCCCAAAGGTCAGAGAGACACACAGAGAGCTCCAAACACTGCCCAGTGTGTTGGGTTCACTTACTGGGAGGCCTACAGACACACACACCTCCCCAGACAGGACTAAGAAGCCTGCTGTCTATTAAAGGTCCCCAAAGGTCAGAGAGACACACAGAGAGCTCCCAGCACTGCCCAGTGTGTTGTGTTCACTTACTGGGAGGCCTACAGACACACACACCTCCCCAGACAGGCCTAAGAAGCCTGCTGTCTATTAAAGGTCCCCAAAGGTCAGAGAGACACCCAGAGAGCTCCAAACACTGCCCAGTGTGTTGGGTTCACTTACTGGGAGGCCTACAGACACACAAACCTCCCCAGACAGGCCTAAGAAGCCTGCTGTCTATTAAAGGTCCCCAAAGGTCAGAGAGACACACAGAGAGCTCCAAACACTGCCCAGTGTGTTGGGTTCACTTACTGGGAGGCCTAGAGACACACACACCTCCCCAGACAGGCCTAATTAGCCTGCTGTCTATTAAAGGTCCCCAGATGTCAGAGAGACACACAGAGAGCTCCAAACACTGCCCTGTGTACTGTGTTAAGCCACAGCAAGCCCCAATGGCTCACACTTGTCTCCCTTTAGGCCCAAAAATTCTGCCTGCTATTAAAGCTCTCTGAGGGTCCCACAGACACACACAGAGCTCCCAGCACTGCCCAGCACTAACCCTAACCCCCAGTACTGCCCAGCCCACTGCCCCCAAACACAGTGAGCTTCACGAGGCTCCCACAGACACACACAGAGCTCCCAGCACTGCTGGACGTCTAACTGAGGTCGCCATTGAATTCTAGATAGCTCGCTCCGTTTCTCACTTGCTGCCACAGCCTTCAGACAATCAGTCATCAGCACAAGTTCGCCTCATGAAAACCGGAGATTCATACCGATCTGCCACCCCCCACTGTGTGGTGTGTTTGTTTAGTGTGTAGCGCAGTTGACTGTGTGGTGTGTTTGTTAAGTGTGTAGCGCAGTTGCACTACGGGGTGTTGAGCTGCTTATTATGTGTAGGTTTTTAAGGATATAATGTGCATCGTGGTCCGGTGCTTCTGCCCTGTATAGCTTTTCCTTTATAGAGTCGAGCCTTTCTTTCATACCGGGGAGTCATTCACAACTTAGGACAGAGTTGCTTCAGGTGGGATTTGAACCTGCAATTCTCAGATGGTTTTCTGGAATCTTACCCTTTGCGGGTTTCGAACCTGTGCTCATCAGGTCTGTGGTGCCGCGCCCTACCCACTAAGCCACCGTGCTGGTACAGAATTCCGCCTGTCAGTGCGCCCAAATCACCGATCACCGATTCCTCACCCCATATTTTCCCAGGCTCTTTCTCTTTCAATCTTTCTCTCTCTCAGAGTTGCTTCATGTGGGGTTCGATCCTACGATTTTCAGGTGGTTTCGTCGAAACTAACACCTTTAATGGGTGGTTTCACCGAGACTTGCCCTTCGCGGGGTTCGAACCTGTGCTTCTCAGGTACCTCAGCCACTAATATGCCTCTCCCCACTCATCCGGGGCAAATTCTCGCTAGAGAAGGGTACGGCGCGGTGACAGAGAGCTCCGTAGAGCCCTCGGCGTCCCCGGCCTGGAGGCTGACCGCGGTGGCGGGGAGGTGGGACCTGTGAGACAGGGTGCCTCCCCTGGCGGGTGACGGTTTCCAATCGGTCAGAAGGTTTAGGAGAGGAGAGGGAGGAGAGTGTGGTCAACAGTCCGCTTCAAACCGCTTGCTTCATGTGGGGTTCGATCCTACGATTTTCAGGTGGTTTCGTCGAAACTAACACCTTTAATGGGTGGTTTCACCGAGACTTGCCCTTCGCGGGGTTCGAACCTGTGCTTCTCAGGTACCTCAGCCACTAATATGCCTCTCCCCACTCATCCGGGGCAAATTCTCGCTAGAGAAGGGTACGGCGCGGTGACAGAGAGCTCCGTAGAGCCCTCGGCGTCCCCGGCCTGGAGGCTGACCGCGGTGGCGGGGAGGTGGGACCTGTGAGACAGGGTGCCTCCCCTGGCGGGTCACGGTTTCCAATCGGTCAGAAGGTTTAGGAGAGGAGAGGGAGGAGAGTGTGGTCAACAGTCCGCTTCAAACCGCTTGAAAATCGGACACTCAGAGGCTGAGTTACCTCTCGTGGAACTTTTTTTATTTTTCGTTCTGAGCCTAAGTCCACTTTTTTAGGGTGCTCTCGATTTCGCGCCGTCAACCGGTGGCAAAACCTCTTTCTGTGATCCTCCAGGCCTTAGGGGGATTTTCAGAAGGTGTCCGAGAAAGGTGCATGGTCGTCGGACTGACCGTTTTCGGTCGGGAGGGTATTTTGTGGAGCCTCCGCCACCACCCCCAACTTTTTCGTACCCATGGTTAACCAAAACCCTACCCATGGTTAACCAAAATGGACTTAGAAAAAATCCACAGTTTTCAGACCTCCAGAGGGGTAGGACCCTGCTCAAAGGTGTCCGAGAATACTGCACCTTCAGCGGACATGCCATGAGCCTCTAGACAACTCTATATCCTCCAGGAGAACCAGGATTTGAGGAACATGTGTCCGAGAACAGTGCACCCTCAGCGGACTGGCCCTGAGCAGCTACACCCCTGGTTACATCCTCCACAGGCACCAGGATGTGACAGAATGTGTCCGAGAATAGGTCACCTTCAGCGGGCATGCCTTGAGCCTCTAGACCCCTATATATCCTCCGGGAGAGGGAGGAGAGTGTGGTCAACAGTCCGCTTCAAACCGCTTGAAAATCAGACACTCAGAGGCTGAGTTACCTCTTTGTGGAACTTTTTTTATTTTTCGTTCTGAGCCTAAGTCCACTTTTTTAGGGTGCTCTCGATTTCGCGCCGTCACCCGGTGGCAAAACCTCTTTCTGTGATCCTCCAGGCCTTAGGGGGATTTTCAGAAGGTGTCCGAGAAAGGTGCATGGTCGTCGGACTGACCGTTTTCGGTCGGGAGGGTATTTTGTGGAGCCTCCGCCACCACCCCCAACTTTTTCGTACCCATGGTTAACCAAAACCCTACCCATGGTTAACCAAAATGGACTTAGAAAAAATCCACAGTTTTCAGACCTCCAGAGGGGTAGGACCCTGCTCAAAGGTGTCCGAGAATACTGCACCTTCAGCGGACATGCCATGAGCCTCTAGACCCGTCTATATCCTCCAGGAGGACCAGGATTTGAGGAACATGTTTCCGAGAACAGTGCACCTTCAGCGGACTGGCCCTGAGCAGCTACACCCCTGGTTACATCCTCCAAAGGCACCAGGATGTGACAGAATGTGTCCGAGAATAGGTCACCTTCAGCGGACTGGCCATGTGCAGCTGCACCCCTAGTAACATCCTCCACAGGCACCAGGATGTGACAGAATGTGTCCGAGAATAGGTCACCTTCAGCGGACTGACCATGTGCAGCTACACCCCTAGTTACATCCTCCACAGGCACCAGGATGTGAACATAATGTGTCCGAGGACAGAGCACCATCAACGGACTCTTTACCAGCTTCGAGTCCCTTGTTTTCGACTTCCAGAGGCACCATAATGTCAAAAACATGTGTCCGCCAAAGATGCACCATCAACGGACTCTCTGCGAGCTTCGAGTCCCTTGTTTTCGACTTCCAGATGCACCATAATGTCAAAAACATGTGCCCGAGAAAGATGCACCATCAACGGACTCTCTATGAGCTTCTGGGGCCTTGTTACAATCCTCCAGGAGGCTTCTGAAAAGGAGCTCTCTAGTCCCGAGATGGTACCCGGTGGCAAAACCTCTTTTTGGCATCCTCCAGGCTTAAGGGGAATCCTCAGAGAGTGTCCGAAAAAAGTGCACTGTCGTCGGACTGACCGTTTTGGCTCGGGAGGGTAGGCCATGGAGCTCGCGCCAGCACCCCCAACTTTTTTTTACCCATGGTTAACCAGTAACTATGAGTCTCTTAAGGTTCCATAAGAGAGTCATACTATGACTCTTATGGAAAAGTAACTATGACTCTCTTAAGGTTTTCATTAGTCTCTTAAGGTTTTCACACACACCTCCCCAGACAGTCCTAAGAAGCCTGCTGTCTATTAAAGGTCCCCAAAGGTCAGAGAGACACCCAGACAGCTCCAAACACTGCCCAGTGTGTTGGGTTCACTTACTGGGAGGCCTACAGACACACACACCTCCCCAGACAGGCCTAAGAAGCCTGCTGTCTATTAAAGGTCCCCAAAGGTCAGAGAGACACACAGAGAGCTCCCAGCACTGCCCAGTGTGTTGTGTTCACTTACTGGGAGGCCGACAGACACACACACCTCCCCAGACAGGCCTAAGAAGCCTGCTGTCTATTAAAGGTCCCCAAAGGTCAGAGAGACACACAGAGAGCTCCCAGCACTGCCCAGTGTGTTGTGTTCACTTACTGGGAGGCCGACAGACACACACACCTCCCCAGACAGGCCTAAGAAGCCTGCTGTCTATTAAAGGTCCCCAAAGGTCAGAGAGACACACAGAGAGCTCCCAGCACTGCCCAGTGTGTTGTGTTCACTTACTGGGAGGCCTACAGACACACACACCTCCCCAGACAGGCCTAAGAAGCCTGTTGTCTATTAAAGGTCCCCAGAGGTCAGAGAGACACACAGAGAGCTCCAAACACTGCCCAGTGTGTTGGGTTCACTTACTGGGAGGCCTACAGACACACACACCTCCCCAGACAGGCCTAATTAGCCTGCTGTCTATTAAAGGTCCCCAGAGGTCAGAGAGACACACAGAGAGCTCCAAACACTGCCCTGTGTACTGTATTAAGTCACAGCAAGCCCCAATGGCTCACACTTGTCTCCCTTTAGGCCCAAAAATTCTGCCTGCTATTAAAGCTCTCTGAGGGTCCCACAGACACACACAGAGCTCCCAGCACTGCCCAGCACTAACCCTAACCCCCAGTACTGCCCTCAGCCCCAGCCCACTGCCCCCAAACACAGTGAGCTTCATGAGGCTCCCACAGACACACACAGAGCTCCCAGCACTGCTGGACGTCTAACTGAGGTCGCCATTGAATTCTAGATAGCTTGCTCCGTTTCTCGCTTGCCGCCACAGCCTTCAGACGATCAGTCATCAGCACAAGTTCGCCTCATGAAAACCGGAGATTCATACCGATCTGCCACGCCCCACTGTGTGGTGTGTTTGTTTAGTGTGTAGCGCAGTTGCACTACGGGGTGTTGAGCTGCTTATTATGTGTAGGTTTTTAAGGATGCAATGTGTCGAGCCTTATAGAGTCGAGCCTTCCTCTTGAGCCAGAGAGACCTATGTGACAAGGACCGAGTTGCTTCATGTGGGGTTCGATCCTACGATTTTCAGGTGGTTTCGTCGAAACTAACACCTTTAATGGGTGGTTTCACCAAGACTTGCCCTTCGCGGGGTTCGAACCTGTGCTTCTCAGGTACCTCAGCCACTAATATGCCTCTCCCCACTCATCCGGGGCAAATTCTCGCTAGAGAAGGGTTCGGCGCGGTGACAGAGAGCTCCGTAGAGCCCTCGGCGTCCCAGGCCTGGAGGCTGACAGCGGTGGCGGGGAGGTGGGACCTGTGAGACAGGGTGCCTCCCCTGGCGGGTCACGGTTTCCAATCGGTCAGAAGGTTTAGGAGAAGAGAGGGAGGAGAGTGTGGTCAACAGTCCGCTTCAAACCGCTTGAAAATCGGACACTCAGAGGCTGAGCTACCTCTTCGTCGAACTTTTTTTATTTTTCGTTCTGAGCCTAAGTCCACTTTTTTAGGGTGCTCTCGATTTCGCGCCGTCACCCGGTGGTAAAACCTCTTTCTGTGATCCTCCAGGCCTTAGGGGGATTTTCAGAAGGTGTCCGAGAAAGGTGCACGGTCGTCGGACTGACCGTTTTCGGTCGGGAGGGTATTTTGTGGAGCCTCCGCCACCACCCCCAACTTTTTCGTACCCATGGTTAACCAAAACCCTACCCATGGTTAACCAAAATGGACTTAGAAAAAATCCACAGTTTTCAGACCTCCAGAGGGGTAGGACCCTGCTCAAAGGTGTCCGAGAATACTGCACCTTCAGCGGACATGCCATGAGCCTCTAGACCCCTCTATATCCTCCAGGAGGACCAGGATTTGAGGAACATGTGTCCGAGAACAGTGTACCTTCAGCGGACTGGCCCTGAGCAGCTACACCCCTGGTTACATCCTCCAAAAGCACCAGGATGTGACAGAATGTGTCCGAGAATAGGTCACCTTCAGCGGACTGGCCATGTGCAGCTGCACCCCTAGTAACATCCTCCACAGGCACCAGGATGTGACAGAATGTGTCCGAGAATAGGTCACCTTCAGCGGACTGACCATGTGCAGCTACACCCCTAGTTACATCCTCCACAGGCACCAGGATGTGAACATAATGTGTCCGAGGACAGAGCACCATCAACGGACTCTTTACCAGCTTCGAGTCCCTTGTTTTCGACTTCCAGAGGCACCATAATGTCAAAAACATGTGTCCGCCACAGATGCACCATCAACGGACTCTCTGCGAGCTTCGAGTCCCTTGTTTTTGACTTCCAGATGCACCATAATGTCAAAAACATGTGCCCGAGAAAGATGCACCATCAACGGACTCTCTATGAGCTTCTGGGGCCTTGTTACAATCCTCCAGGAGGCTTCTGAAAAGGAGCTCTCTAGTCCCGAGATGGTACCCGGTGGCAAAACCTCTTTTTGGCATCCTCCAGGCTTAAGGGGAATCCTCAGAGAGTGTCCGAAAAAAGTGCACTGTCGTCGGACTGACCGTTTTGGCTCGGGAGGGTAGGCCATGGAGCTCGCGCCAGCACCCCCAACTTTTTTTTACCCATGGTTAACCAGTAACTATGAGTCTCTTAAGGTTCCATAAGAGAGTCATACTATGACTCTTATGGAAAAGTAACTATGACTCTGTCATAGGGTCGGGGCAAAAACGAATCTCAAGAACATTAAGGCTAAATAAATATCAGAGTTGATCCAAATGATTGAGGGAAGTTGGCTAGCAATAACCCCAATTATGGGATAAAGATTGGCTCTGAAAGAGGAAATAGCCTGGAAATTTACTGTTGGAGGAATCGGTGACTTGGTCGCACTGACAGGTGGGATTCTGTATCAGCAAGGTGGCTCAGTGGGTAGGGCGCGGCACCACGAACCTGAAGAGCACAGGTTCGAAACCTGCAAAGGGTAAGATTTCAGAAGAACATCTGAGAATCACAGGTTCAAAGTAACTATGTCCTAAGTTGCATATGAATCCTGTAGAAAAATAACACACAAATCGCAATCAAACTCTGTAAACAGAACGTGGCAAACTCTGTAAGCAGAACATGGCATACTTTGAAGACAGAACTTGGCAAACTCTGTATACACAACCCGGCAAACTCTGTAAACAGAATGTGGCAAACTCTGTAAACGGAGTGAGGCAAACTCTGTAAACAGAACGTGGCAAACTCTGTAACAGAACTCAGCAAACTCTGTGAAAAGAACCTGGCAAGTTCTTTAAACAGAAAATATAATATTTTGTTTTTATCTTTTTTTAAAGCCATTCGTCTCACACGTTTCACCCTAGAAAGGCGCCCGGTGTACGCCGGAGTATCCTTTCTGCCCCCGGTGATTTCGTAAAGCATCCCAGGTGCTGAGGTCCCACGGGGCCTCTACTTGGGAGGGTAGGGAATTTCGGTCGACCCCTCCCGCTGGCAGGCCGTTGCTGAGGATTGTGTAAATCAGTTGTAAAAGTCACACAGCAATCATATAATATAAAATTATATGTTTTTCGGTTTCCTAACCGTTGTCGGCAGTGGAAGTCGATTGTAAAAATCACAGGTACGGTGTTGCACCCCGCACAGTAACCGGAACCCCACGGGGTGGGCAGAGAAATCTGCCAGAACATCCAGCAGGAATGGCTGCGATGAAGAAGGGCAAGACCACAGGTCGCAAGGCTAAGTGGTCTGTAAAAGAACTAAAAACTTTGATGGAGATTGAGGAGGCTCTCGAGCAAGGCCAATACTCTGTATATTACATGAATGTGGAAATTGCAAGTCAGCTTCCAGGTAGGTCCTCCCACGAAGTGAAAGAGAAAAGACAGTGCATGAGACGGCAATCTCACAGGAGAAGCACTAAGCTCTTACTGCAGCCAACAGAGGCAAACCTGGAGAGGCAGGAAATCCCTGCTGAACTCAATCTGCTGATACAGCCACGAGGGTTCCAAGCAGTAACTGGCCTCAACAGAAAATTAAGGTGGCAAGCTGGTGCTCTCATTGACATGTACACTCACGAACACGAAATCAGGCGGGCGCTCACACTGGCAAGCAGGAAGGACCCGGGCGCAGCAGTGGCCATTGAGACCGCTACGGCGATGGTGATAAGGGAGGCGAGAAGAAAAGGTCCAGCGACCAAAAAGAACAGCAAAGCTGGCGAGCCGATGAAGCCCCGAAGCAAGCGAGAAATGAAGAGGGATGAGGTCCATAAACTCAGAAAACTAATGAGTACGGACCCGGCTAAGCTTGTTAGCTATGTCCTTGACGGGAGTGAAGCGACCGACTGCCCAGTCCCGCTGCCTCAATTACACGAAGTGTTTGAAAGGCGTTGGATGGGGTCAGAAGGTGCCTTCAAGGGCTTGGGAGGCTTTAAGGCCGCCAGCGGGGCGGACAACGAACACTTCTCCACCCTGTTCACCCCCGAAGAGGTGCTCACACACCTCAGAAAGACGGACAGGAAATCGGCACCAGGCACGGACGGCATCGGGCGGGATGACCTACTCCTCTGGGACCCGAAGGGTGTGAAGCTATCAAAACTCTTTGGCAGCTGGCTTGCGGCGGGGTTCATACCTCAGTGTGTAAAGCCCGCGAGAACTGTACTGATACCAAAGACCTCCGACCCTCTGCTGTTGAATGACCCGAATAACTGGCGCCCAATCACTATCGGCTCGATGCTGATGCGGCTGTTCTCACGACTGCTAAATGGGCGCCTTACGAAAGCCTGCACTATCCACGACAGGCAGCGAGGGTTCAGGGACTCTCCTGGCTGTAGTGAGAATCTTCACATCCTTCAAAGTCTGGTTAAAGCCAGCAGGAGGGAGAGAAAGTCACTAGCGGTGGTGCTCGTGGACGTGGCAAAGGCTTTCGATACGGTGACACACGAGCACTTGCTTGCAGTGCTCAGGCAGAGAGGTCTGGATGAACACATCATAAACACAATACAAAGCTCGTACGACGGGGGCGTAACTTGCATTGAAGCCGGGGGAGAACAATCTGAACCCATTGCAATGAAAGTCGGTGTGAAGCAGGGTGACCCACTGTCCCCATTGCTTTTCAATCTGGCTCTTGATCCACTGCTCCACACACTGGAAAGCCTCGGTAAGGGAGTAAAGATCGCAGACACAAAGCTGGTCTCGCT
This sequence comes from Sprattus sprattus, assembly GCF_963457725.1. Lineage (NCBI taxonomy): Eukaryota > Metazoa > Chordata > Actinopteri > Clupeiformes > Clupeidae > Sprattus > Sprattus sprattus. Next base: position 364,562 of record NW_027667020.1, on the reverse strand, counting down.
TGCATTCGCAGATGACCTGGTGCTGGTCAGCGACACACTGAATGACTTCTGTGCCCTGACGGGGCTTAAGGTGCACGCAAGTAAGTGCTTCGGCTTCATGGTTACCCCCTTGAAACACAGCATGAAAATGAAAGTGAATGACTGTCCCCCCTGGCAGATCGAGGGGACACCAATAGAAATGGTTGAAAGTGGAAGGGCGGTAAGATATCTGGGAATTCAGGTCGGTCCAGTGAGGGGCCTCGAGAAACCCGACATTCTCAAAGAGTTACAAGTGGCGCTGGATAAGGTAGGGGCGACACCATTAACTGCCCCTCAAAAGATTTGGCTGCTTAAGACCTTCATAATCCCCAGGCATTTCTACCGGGCCGACCACTGCGACTACAGTATAGTTCGGCTGCGACTGCTGGACCGGCTACTACGTAGCACAGTAAAAACATGGCTGGGTCTAGCGCAGACCACATGTGATGGGTTGCTCTATGCTAGAGCGAGAGACGGAGGTCTGGGGCTACAAAAGTTGAGCGCCGTTATTCCTGCTATGCAGGCAAAGCGGTTGTGGAAACTTTTGCACTCTGATGATGAAGTCATCAGAAAGATAGCCTGGGACCAGAACGGGCTGGAGGACTGGAGAAGAGCTTGGCTCAAAATGGGCGGGCAACTGGAGAAATTACCAACTCCAGAGGGTGTGCCAGTAACGAACGTTACTGAAGCAGATGGGGCCCCTCAGCTATCCCGGTACAAGAGACCATGCGAGTGGCAAGATGTAGAGTTCGACCGGTGGGCAGGCAAGTCGGTGCAGGGAGTTGGAATAGCCTGGTTCAAAGACTCTCCAGAGTCTAATGCCTGGCTCTCCAAACTCCCAAAAGTGCAACACAAATTCTGCTCACAAGCACTACAGCTACAAGCGAACGTCTACCCTACCAGGGAATTTATGGCAAGGGGCCAAAGCAAGTGGAACGCGAGTTGCCGAGGCTGTCACGCGAGGCTTGAGTCCGCCTCACACCTCCTCGGAGCATGTCCCAGCGGTAGGGCGAAACGACTGGAGCGACACAATTTTGCATGCCATCGACTGGCAGTCGCTGCGAAGAAGCAGGGCTGGGTTGTCCACAGGGAGAAAGAATTTGGAAGCAGACCAAATGTGAGACGCCCAGACTTGGTCTTTTGCAAAGATGGTAAGGCAATGGTGCTGGATGTGACAGTGCGGTTTGAAAGGAACATCAACACACTAAAACTCGCAGGCCGAGAGAAAGTAAAGCACTACAAACCCATCAAGAACTTGGTGAAACAGGTCATGGGTGTAGAGGAAGTGGAAATACACGGATTTCCACTGGGAGCGAGGGGCCTCTGGCATAAACCCAACAACAAGATCCTCAAGAGAATGGGACTTTCTAAGAGCAGTGCAAAAGCTCTTGCGTCGAGACTTTGTAAGAGTGTTCTGAGAGGATCCTTAACTATCTTGAGTGACATCCTACAAAGTAGGGATTGAATACTTTATATTAAAGTGAAAAGCTTAAGAGGAAAAGCTATACAGGGCGGAAGCACCGGACCACAATGCACATTGCATCCTTAAAAACCTACACATAATAAGCAGCTCAACACCCCGTAGTGTAACTGCGCTACACACTAAACAAACACACCACACAGTGGGACGTGGCAGATCGGTAGGAATCTCCGGTTTTCATGAGGCGAACTTGTGCTGATGACTGATCGTCTGAAGGCTGTGGCGGCAAGCGAGAAACGGAGCGAGGTATCTAAAGTTCAATGGCGACCTCAGTTAGACGTCCGTTCCACAAACCTGAAGAACGAGGCACCAGTCAGGAACGCTGAGTGGAGGGTGTGTCTCAGGTTACGGGTCAGACCTTAACTGCGCACCCGAAAATCTGGGGCGAGAAGCGAGGAATGGAGAAAGATGTTGTAGATATCAACAACGATCTCGGTTGGACGTCCGTTCCCCGGTGCCACGGGGCTGTGCAGTGAGGTTCTCGATGCCGGCTTGGCACACACTCAGGGCGACCTGGTGCGGACAAGCAAGGTGGATAATTAAACCCTTAAAGCTACACATAAT
>NW_027667020.1:325000-357500 GCF_963457725.1 Sprattus sprattus | reverse complement strand
ACGTCTAACTGAGGTCGCCATTGAACTTTAGATAGCTCGCTCCGTTTCTCGCTTGCCGCCACAGCCTTCAGACGATCAGTCATCAGCACAAGTTCGCCTCATGAAAACCGGAGATTCCTACCGATATGCCACGTCCCACTGTGTGGTGTGTTTGTTTAGTGTGTAGCGCAGTTACACTACGGGGTGTTGAGCTGCTTATTATGTGTAGGTTTTTAAGGATGCAATGTGCATTGTGGTCCGGTGCTTCCGCCCTGTATAGCTTTTCCTCTTAAGCTTTTCACTTTAATATAAAGTATTCAATCCCTACTTTGTAGGATGTCACTCAAGATAGTTAAGGATCCTCTCAGAACACTCTTACAAAGTCTCGACGCGAGAGCTTTTGCACTGCTCTTAGAAAGTCCCATTCTCTTGAGGATCTTGTTGTTGGGTTTATGCCAGAGGCCCCTCGCTCCCAGTGGAAATCCGTGTATTTCCACTTCCTCTACACCCATGACCTGTTTCACCAAGTACTTGATGGGTTTGTAGTGCTTTACTTTCTCTCGGCCTGCGAGTTTTAGTGTGTTGATGTTCCTTTCAAACCGCACTGTCACATCCAGCACCATTGCCTTACCATCTTTGCAAAAGACCAAGTCTGGGCGTCTCACATTTGGTCTGCTTCCAAATTCTTTCTCCCTGTGGACAACCCAGCCCTGCTTCTTCGCAGCGACTGCCAGTCGATGGCATGCAAAATTGTGTCGCTCCAGTCGTTTCGCCCTACCGCTGGGACATGCTCCGAGGAGGTGTGAGGCGGACTCAAGCCTCGCGTGACAGCCTCGGCAACTCGCGTTCCACTTGCTTTGGCCCCTTGCCATAAATTCCCTGGTAGGGTAGACGCTCACTTGTAGCTGTAGTGCTTGTGAGCCGAATTTGTGTTGCACTTTTGGGAGTTTGGAGAGCCAGGCATTAGACTCTGGAGAGTCTTTGAACCAGGCTATTCCAACTCCCTGCACCGATTTGCCTGCCCACCGGTCGAACTCTACATCTTGCCACTCGCATGGTCTCTTGTACCGGGATAGCTGAGGGGCCCCATCTGCTTCAGTAACGTTCGTTACTGGCACACCCTCTGGAGTTGGTAATTTCTCCAGTTGCCCGCCCGCTTTGAGCCAAGCTCTTCTCCAGTCCTCCAGCCCGTTCTGGTCCCAGGCTATCTTTCTGATGACTTCATCATCAGAGTGCAAAAGTTTCCACAACCGCTTTGCCTGCATAGCAGGAATAACGGCGCTCAACTTTTGTAGCCCCAGACCTCCGTCTCTCGCTCTAGCATAGAGCAACCCATCACATGTGGTCTGCGCTAGACCCAGCCATGTTTTTACTGTGCTACGTAGTAGCCGGTCCAGCAGTCGCAGCCGAACTATACTGTAGTCGCAGTGGTCGGCCCGGTAGAAATGCCTGGGGATTATGAAGGTCTTAAGCAGCCAAATCTTTTGAGGGGCAGTTAATGGTGTCGCCCCTACCTTATCCAGCGCCACTTGTAACTCTTTGAGAATGTCGGGTTTCTCGAGGCCCCTCACTGGACCGACCTGAATTCCCAGATATCTTACCGCCCTTCCACTTTCAACCATTTCTATTGGTGTCCCCTCGATCTGCCAGGGGGGACAGTCATTCACTTTCATTTTCATGCTGTGTTTCAAGGGGGTAACCATGAAGCCGAAGCACTTGCTTGCGTGCACCTTAAGCCCCGTCAGGGCACAGAAGTCATTCAGGATTCTGATATTGAAATCCATGTTCTTCCATGTGTCGCTGACCAGCACCAGGTCATCTGCGAATGCAAGCGAGACCAGCTTTGTGTCTGCGATATTTACTCCCTTACCGAGGCTTTCCAGTGTGTGGAGCAGTGGATCAAGAGCCAGATTGAAAAGCAATGGGGACAGTGGGTCACCCTGCTTCACACCGACTTTCATTGCAATGGGTTCAGATTGTTCTCCCCCGGCCTCAATGCAAGTTACGCCCCCGTCGTACGAGCTTTGTATTGTGTTTATGATGTGTTCATCCAGACCTCTCTGCCTGAGCACTGCAAGCAAGTGCTCGTGTGTCACCGTATCGAAAGCCTTTGCCACGTCCACGAGCACCACCGCTAGTGACTTTCTCTCCCTCCTGCTGGCTTTAACCAGACTTTGAAGGATGTGAAGATTCTCACTACAGCCAGGAGAGTCCCTGAACCCTCGCTGCCTGTCGTGGATAGTGCAGGCTTTCGTAAGGCGCCCATTTAGCAGTCGTGAGAACAGCCGCATCAGCATCGAGCCGATAGTGATTGGGCGCCAGTTATTCGGGTCATTCAACAGCAGAGGGTCGGAGGTCTTTGGTATCAGTACAGTTCTCGCGGGCTTTACACACTGAGGTATGAACCCCGCCGCAAGCCAGCTGCCAAAGAGTTTTGATAGCTTCACACCCTTCGGGTCCCAGAGGAGTAGGTCATCCCGCCCGATGCCGTCCGTGCCTGGTGCCGATTTCCTGTCCGTCTTTCTGAGGTGTGTGAGCACCTCTTCGGGGGTGAACAGGGTGGAGAAGTGTTCGTTGTCCGCCCCGCTGGCGGCCTTAAAGCCTCCCAAGCCCTTGAAGGCACCTTCTGACCCCATCCAACGCCTTTCAAACCATTCGTGTAATTGAGGCAGCGGGACTGGGCAGTCGGTCGCTTCACTCCCGTCAAGGACATAGCTAACAAGCTTAGCCGGGTCCGTACTCATTAGTTTTCTGAGTTTATGGACCTCATCCCTCTTCATTTCTCGCTTGCTTCGGGGCTTCATCGGCTCGCCAGCTTTGCTGTTCTTTTTGGTCGCTGGACCTTTTCTTCTCGCCTCCCTTATCACCATCGCCGTAGCGGTCTCAATGGCCACTGCTGCGCCCGGGTCCTTCCTGCTTGCCAGTGTGAGCGCCCGCCTGATTTCGTGTTCGTGAGTGTACATGTCAATGAGAGCACCAGCTTGCCACCTTAATTTTCTGTTGAGGCCAGTTACTGCTTGGAACCCTCGTGGCTGTATCAGCAGATTGAGTTCAGCAGGGATTTCCTGCCTCTCCAGGTTTGCCTCTGTTGGCTGCAGTAAGAGCTTAGTGCTTCTCCTGTGAGATTGCCGTCTCATGCACTGTCTTTTCTCTTTCACTTCGTGGGAGGACCTACCTGGAAGCTGACTTGCAATTTCCACATTCATGTAATATACAGAGTATTGGCCTTGCTCGAGAGCCTCCTCCATCTCCATCAAAGTTTTTAGTTCTTTTACAGACCACTTAGCCTTGCGACCTGTGGTCTTGCCCTTCTTCATCGCAACCATTCCTGCTGGATGTTCTGGCAGATTTCTCTGCCCACCCCGTGGGGTTCCGGTTACTGTGCGGGGTGCAACACCGTACCTGTGATTTTTACAATCGACTTCCACTGCCGACAACGGTTAGGAAACCGAAAAACATATAATTTTATATTATATGATTGCTGTGTGACTTTTACAACTGATTTACACAATCCTCAGCAACGGCCTGCCAGCGGGAGGGGTCGACCGAAATTCCCTACCCTCCCAAGTAGAGGCCCCGTGGGACCTCAGCACCTGGGATGCGAAATCACCGGGGGCAGAAAGGATACTCCGGCGTACACCGGGCGCCTTTCTAGGGTGAAACGTGTGAGACGAATGGCTTTAAAAAAAGATAAAAACAAAATATTATATTTTCTGTTTAAAGAACTTGCCAGGTTCTTTTCACAGAGTTTGCTGAGTTCTGTTACAGAGTTTGCCTCACTCCGTTTACAGGGTTTTCCGGGTTGTGTAGTTTGCCAAGTTCTGTCTTCAAAGTATGCCATGTTCTGCTTACAGAGTTTGCCACGTTCTGTTTACAGAGTTTGATTGCGATTTGTGTGTTATTTTTCTCCGGGGATTCATATGCAACTTAGGACATAGTTGCTTCAGGTGGGATTTGAACCTGCGATTCTCAGATGTTCTTCTGAAATCTTACCCTTTGCGGGTTTCGAACCTGTGCTCTTCAGGTTCGTGGTGCCGCGCCCTACCCACTGAGCCACCGTGCTGATACAGAATCCCACCTGTCAGTGCGACCAAGTCACCGATTCCTCCCACAGTAAATTTCCAGGCTATTTCCTCTTTCAGAGCCAATCTTTATCCCATAATTGGGGTTATTGCTAGCCAACTTCCCTCAATCATTTGGATCAACTCTGATATTTATTTAGCCTTAATGTTCTTGAGATTCGTTTTTGCCCCGACCCTATGACAGAGTCATAGTTACTTTTCCATAAGAGTCATAGTATGACTCTCTTATGGAACCTTAAGAGACTCATAGTTACTGGTTAACCATGGGTAAAAAAAAGTTGGGGGTGCTGGCGCGAGCTCCATGGCCTACCCTCCCGAGCCAAAACGGTCAGTCCGACGACAGTGCACTTTTTTCGGACACTCTCTGAGGATTCCCCTTAAGCCTGGAGGATGCCAAAAAGAGGTTTTGCCACCGGGTACCATCTCGGGACTAGAGAGCTCCTTTTCAGAAGCCTCCTGGAGGATTGTAACAAGGCCCCAGAAGCTCATAGAGAGTCCGTTGATGGTGCATCTTTCTCGGGCACATGTTTTTGACATTATGGTGCATCTGGAAGTCGAAAACAAGGGACTCGAAGCTCGCAGAGAGTCCGTTGATGGTGCATCTTTGGCGGACACATGTTTTTGACATTATGGTGCCTCTGGAAGTCGAAAACAAGGGACTCAAAGCTGGTAAAGAGTCCGTTGATGGTGCTCTGTCCTCGGACACATTATGTTCACATCCTGGTGCCTGTGGAGGATGTAACTAGGGGTGTAGCTGCACATGGCCAGTCCGCTGAAGGTGACCTATTCTCGGACACATTCTGTCACATCCTGGTGCCTGTGGAAGGTGTAACTAGGGGTGTAGCTGCACATGGCCAGTCCGCTGAAGGTGCACTGTTCTCGGACACATGTTCCTCAAATCCTGGTCCTCCTGGAGGATATAGAGGGGTCTAGAGGCTCATGGCATGTCCGCTGAAGGTGCAGTATTCTCGGAAACCTTTGAGCAGGGTCCTACCCCTCTGGAGGTCTGAAAATTCTGGAACACATTATGTTCACATCCTGGTGCCTCTGGAAGTCGAAAACAAGGGACTCGAAGCTGGTAAAGAGTCCGTTGATGGTGCTCTGTCCTCGGAAACATTATGTTCACATCCTGGTGCCTGTGGAGGATGTAACTAGGGGTGTAGCTGCACAAGGCCAGTCCGCTGAAGGTGACCTATTCTCGGACACATTCTGTCACATCCTGGTGCCTGTGGAGGATGTAACTAGGGGTGTAGCTGCACATGGTCAGTCCGCTGAAGGTGACCTATTCTCGGACACATTCTGTCACATCCTGGTGCCTGTGGTGGATGTTACTAGGGGTGCAGCTGCACATGGCCAGTCCGCTGAAGGTGACCTATTCTCGGAAACATTATGTTCACATCCTGGTGCCTGTGGAGGATGTAACTAGGGGTGTAGCTGCACAAGGCCAGTCCGCTGAAGGTGACCTATTCTCGGACACATTCTGTCACATCCTGGTGCCTGTGGAGGATGTAACTAGGGGTGTAGCTGCACATGGTCAGTCCGCTGAAGGTGACCTATTCTCGGACACATTCTGTCACATCCTGGTGCCTGTGGAGGATGTTACTAGGGGTGCAGCTGCACATGGCCAGTCCGCTGAAGGTGACCTATTCTCGGACACATTCTGTCACATCCTGGTGCCTGTGGAGGATGTAACCAGGGGTGTAGCTGCTCAGGGCCAGTCCGCTGAGGGTGCACTGTTCTCGGACACATGTTCCTCAAATCCTGGTCCTCCTGGAGGATATAGAGGGGTCTAGAGGCTCATGGCATGTCCGCTGAAGGTGCAGTATTCTCGGACACCTTTGAGCAGGGTCCTACCCCTCTGGAGGTCTGAAAACTGTGGATTTTTTCTAAGTCCATTTTGGTTAACCATGGGTAGGGTTTTGGTTAACCATGGGTACGAAAAAGTTGGGGGTGGTGGCGGAGGCTCCACAAAATACCCTCCCGACCGAAAACGGTCAGTCCGACGACCATGCACCTTTCTCGGACACCTTCTGAAAATCCCCCTAAGGCCTGGAGGATCACAGAAAGAGGTTTTGCCACCGGGTGACGGCGCGAAATCGAGAGCACCCTAAAAAAGTGGACTTAGGCTCAGAACGAAAAATAAAAAAAGTTCCACAAAGAAGTAACTCAGCCTCTGAGTGTCCGATTTTCAAGCGGTTTGAAGCGGACTGTTGACCATACTCTCCTCCCTCTCCCGGAGGATATATAGGGGTCTAGAGGCTCAAGGCATGTCCGCTGAAGGTGACCTATTCTCGGACACATTCTGTCACATCCTGGTGCCTGTGGAGGATGTAACCAGGGGTGTAGCTGCTCAGGGCCAGTCCGCTGAGGGTGCACTGTTCTCGGACACATGTTCCTCAAATCCTGGTTCTCCTGGAGGATATAGAGGGGTCTAGAGGCTCATGGCATGTCCGCTGAAGGTGCAGTATTCTCGGACACCTTTGAGCAGGGTCCTACCCCTCTGGAGGTCTGAAAACTGTGGATTTTTTCTAAGTCCATTTTGGTTAACCATGGGTAGGGTTTTGGTTAACCATGGGTACGAAAAAGTTGGGGGTGGTGGCGGAGGCTCCACAAAATACCCTCCCGACCGAAAACGGTCAGTCCGACGACCATGCACCTTTCTCGGACACCTTCTGAAAATCCCCCTAAGGCCTGGAGGATCACAGAAAGAGGTTTTGCCACCGGGTGACGGCGCGAAATCGAGAGCACCCTAAAAAAGTGGACTTAGGCTCAGAACGAAAAATAAAAAAAGTTCCACAAAGAAGTAACTCAGCCTCTGAGTGTCCGATTTTCAAGCGGTTTGAAGCGGACTGTTGACCATACTCTCCTCCCTCTCCCGGAGGATATATAGGGGTCTAGAGGCTCAAGGCATGTCCGCTGAAGGTGACCTATTCTCGGACACATTCTGTCACATCCTGGTGCCTGTGGAGGATGTAACCAGGGGTGTAGCTGCTCAGGGCCAGTCCGCTGAGGGTGCACTGTTCTCGGACACATGTTCCTCAAATCCTGGTTCTCCTGGAGGATATAGAGGGGTCTAGAGGCTCATGGCATGTCCGCTGAAGGTGCAGTATTCTCGGACACCTTTGAGCAGGGTCCTACCCCTCTGGAGGTCTGAAAACTGTGGATTTTTTCTAAGTCCATTTTGGTTAACCATGGGTAGGGTTTTGGTTAACCATGGGTACGAAAAAGTTGGGGGTGGTGGCGGAGGCTCCACAAAATACCCTCCCGACCGAAAACGGTCAGTCCGACGACCATGCACCTTTCTCGGACACCTTCTGAAAATCCCCTAAGGCCTGGAGGATCACAGAAAGAGGTTTTGCCACCGGGTGACGGCGCGAAATCGAGAGCACCCTAAAAAAGTGGACTTTCCACGAGAGGTAACTCAGCCTCTGAGTGTCCGATTTTCAAGCGGTTTGAAGCGGACTGTTGACCACACTCTCCTCCCTCTCCTCTCCTAAACCTTCTGACCGATTGGAAACCGTGACCCGCCAGGGGAGGCACCCTGTCTCACAGGTCCCACCTCCCAGCCACCGCGGTCAGCCTCCAGGCCGGGGACGCCGAGGGCTCTACGGAGCTCTCTGTCACCGCGCCGAACCCTTTTCTAGCGAGAATTTGCCCCGGATGAGTGGGGAGAGGCATATTAGTGGCTGAGGTACCTGAGAAGCACAGGTTCGAACCCCGCGAAGGGCAAGTCTCAGTGAAACCACCCATTAAAGGTGTTAGTTTCGACGAAACCAACTGAAAATCGTAGGATCGAACCCCACATGAAGCAACTCTGAGAGAGAGAAAGATTGAAAGAGAAAGAGCCTGGGAAAATATGGGGTGAGGAATCGGTGATTTGGGCGCACTGACAGGCGGAATTCTGTACCAGCACGGTGGCTTAGTGGGTAGGGCGCGGCACCACAGACCTGATGAGCACAGGTTCGAAACCCGCAAAGGGTAAGATTCCAGAAAACCATCTGAGAATTGCAGGTTCAAATCCCACCTGAAGCAACTCTGTCCTAAGTTGTGAATGACTCCCCGGTATGAAAGAAAGGCTCGACTCTATAAAGGAAAAGCTATACAGGGCAGAAGCACCGGACCACGATGCACATTATATCCTTAAAAACCTACACATAGTAAGCAGCTCAACACCCCGTAGTGCAACTGCGCTACACACTTAACAAACACACCACACAGTCAACTGCGCTACACACTAAACAAACACACCACACAGTGGGGCGTGGCAGATCGGTATGAATCTCCGTTTTCATGAGGCGAACTTGTGCTGATGACTGATCGTCTGAAGGCTGTGGCGGCAAGTGAGAAACGGAGCGAGCTATCTAGAATTCAATGGCGACCTCAGTTAGACGTCCAGCAGTGCTGGGAGCTCTGTGTGTGTCTGTGGGAGCCTCATGAAGCTCACTGTGTTTGGGGGCAGTGGGCTGGGGCTGAGGGCAGTACTGGGGGTCAGGGTTAGTGCTGGGCAGTGCTGGGAGCTCTGTGTGTGTCTGTGGGACCCTCAGAGAGCTTTAATATGAAAGAAAGGCTCGACTCTATAAAGGAAAAGCTATACAGGGCAGAAGCACCGGACCACGATGCACATTATATCCTTAAAAACCTACACATAGTAAGCAGCTCAACACCCCGTAGTGCAACTGCGCTACACACTTAACAAACACACCACACAGTCAACTGCGCTACACACTAAACAAACACACCACACAGTGGGGCGTGGCAGATCGGTATGAATCTCCGTTTTCATGAGGCGAACTTGTGCTGATGACTGATCGTCTGAAGGCTGTGGCGGCAAGTGAGAAACGGAGCGAGCTATCTAGAATTCAATGGCGACCTCAGTTAGACGTCCAGCAGTGCTGGGAGCTCTGTGTGTGTCTGTGGGAGCCTCATGAAGCTCACTGTGTTTGGGGGCAGTGGGCTGGGGCTGAGGGCAGTACTGGGGGTCAGGGTTAGTGCTGGGCAGTGCTGGGAGCTCTGTGTGTGTCTGTGGGACCCTCAGAGAGCTTTAATATGAAAGAAAGGCTCGACTCTATAAAGGAAAAGCTATACAGGGCGGAAGCACCGGACCACGATGCACATTGCATCCTTAAAAACCTACACATAATAAGCAGCTCAACACCCCGTAGTGCAACTGCGCTACACACTAAACAAACACACCACACAGTCAACTGCGCTACACACTAAACAAACACACCACACAGTGGGGCGTGGCAGATCGGTATGAATCTCCGGTTTTCATGAGGCGAACTTGTGCTGATGACTGATTGTCTGAAGGCTGTGGCGGCAAGTGAGAAACGGAGCGAGCTATCTAGAATTCAATGGCGACCTCAGTTAGACGTCCAGCAGTGCTGGGAGCTCTGTGTGTGTCTGTGGGAGCCTCGTGAAGCTCACTGTGTTTGGGGGCAGTGGGCTGGGGCTAAGGGCAGTACTGGGGGTTAGGGTTAGTGCTGGGCAGTGCTGGGAGCTCTGTGTGTGTCTGTGGGACCCTCAGAGAGCTTTAATAGCAGGCAGAATTTTTGGGCCTAAAGGGAGACAAGTGTGAGCCATTGGGGCTTGCTGTGACTTAATACAGTACACAGGGCAGTGTTTGGAGCTCTATGTGTGTCTCTCTGACCTCTGGGGACCTTTAATAGACAGCAGGCTAATGAGGCCTGTCTGGGGAGGTGTGTGTGTCTCTAGGCCTCCCAGTAAGTGAACCCAACACACTGGGCAGTGTTTGGAGCTCTCTGTGTGTCTCTCTGACCTTTGGGGACCTTTAATAGACAGCAGGCTTCTTAGGCCTGTCTGGGGAGGTTTGTGTGTCTGTAGGCCTCCCAGTAAGTGAACCCAACACACTGGGCAGTGTTTGGAGCTCTCTGGGTGTCTCTCTGACCTTTGGGGACCTTTAATAGACAGCAGGCTTCTTAGGCCTGTCTGGGGAGGTGTGTGTGTCTGTAGGCCTCCCAGTAAGTGAACACAACACACTGGGCAGTGTTTGGAGCTCTCTGTGTGTCTCTCTGACCTTTGGGGACCTTTAATAGACAGGAGGCTTCTTAGGCCTGTCTGGGGAGGTGTGTGTGTCTGTAGGCCTCCAGTGTTTTCTAAGTCCATTTTGGTTAACCATGGGTAGGATTTTGGTTAACCAGGGGTTTAGCTGCTCAGGGCCAGTCCGCTGAAGGTGCACTGTTCTCGGACACATGTTCCTCAAATCCTGGTCCTCCTGGAGGATATAGAGGGGTCTAGAGGCTCGAGGCATGTCCGCTGAAGGTGCAGTATTCTCGGACACCTTTGAGCAGGGTCCTACCCCTCTGGAGGTCTGAAAACTGTGGATTTTTTCTAAGTCCATTTTGGTTAACCATGGGTAGGGTTTTGGTTAACCATGGGTACGAAAAAGTTGGGGGTGGTGGCGGAGGCTCCACAAAATACCCTCCCGACCGAAAACGCTCAGTCCGACGACCATGCACCTTTCTCGGACACCTTCTGAAAATCCCCCTAAGGCCTGGAGGATCACAGAAAGAGGTTTTGCCACCGGGTGACGGCGCGAAATCGAGAGCACCCTAAAAAAGTGGACTTAGGCTCAGAACGAAAAATAAAAAAAGTTCCACAAAGAGGTAACTCAGCCTCTGAGTGTCCGATTTTCAAGCGGTTTGAAGCGGACTGTTGACCACACTCTCCTCCCTCTCCCGGAGGATATATAGGGGTCTAGAGGCTCAAGGCATGCCCGCTGAAGGTGACCTATTCTCGGACACATTCTGTCACATCCTGGTGCCTGTGGAGGATGTAACCAGGGGTGTAGCTGCTCAGGGCCAGTCCGCTGAGGGTGCACTGTTCTCGGACACATGTTCCTCAAATCCTGGTTCTCCTGGAGGATATAGAGGGGTCTAGAGGCTCATGGCATGTCCGCTGAAGGTGCAGTATTCTCGGACACCTTTGAGCAGGGTCCTACCCCTCTGGAGGTCTGAAAACTGTGGATTTTTTCTAAGTCCATTTTGGTTAACCATGGGTAGGGTTTTGGTTAACCATGGGTACGAAAAAGTTGGGGGTGGTGGCGGAGGCTCCACAAAATACCCTCCCGACCGAAAACGGTCAGTCCGACGACCATGCACCTTTCTCGGACACCTTCTGAAAATCCCCTTAAGGCCTGGAGGATCACAGAAAGAGGTTTTGCCACCGGGTGACGGTGCGAAATCGAGAGCACCCTAAAAAAGTGGACTTAGGCTCAGAACGAAAAATAAAAAAAGTTCCACGAGAGGTAACTCAGCCTCTGAGTGTCCGATTTTCAAGCGGTTTGAAGCGGACTGTTGACCACACTCTCCTCCCTCTCCTCTCCTAAACCTTCTGACCGATTGGAAACCGTGACCCGCCAGGGGAGGCACCCTGTCTCACAGGTCCCACCTCCCCGCCACCGCGGTCAGCCTCCAGGCCGGGGACGCCGAGGGCTCTACGGAGCTCTCTGTCACCGCGCCGAACCCTTCTCTAGCGAGAATTTGCCCCGGATGAGTGGGGAGAGGCATATTAGTGGCTGAGGTACCTGAGAAGCACAGGTTCGAACCCCGCGAAGGGCAAGTCTCGGTGAAACCACCCATTAAAGGTGTTAGTTTCGACGAAACCACCTGAAAATCGTAGGATCGAACCCCACATGAAGCAACTCTGAGAGAGAGAAAGATTGAAAGAGAAAGAGCCTGGGAAAATATGGGGTGAGGAATCGGTGATTTGGGCGCACTGACAGGCGGAATTCTGTACCAGCACGGTGGCTTAGTGGGTAGGGCGCGGCACCACAGACCTGATGAGCACAGGTTCGAAACCCGCAAAGGGTAAGATTCCAGAAAACCATCTGAGAATTGCAGGTTCAAATCCCACCTGAAGCAACTCTGTCCTAAGTTGTGAATGACTCCCCGGTATGAAAGAAAAGCTCGACTCTATAAAGGAAAAGCTATACAGGGCAGAAGCACCGGACCACGATGCACATTATATCCTTAAAAACCTACACATAATAAGCAACTCAACACCCCGTAGTGCAACTGCGCTACACACTTAACAAACACACCACACAGTCAACTGCGCTACACACTAAACAAACACACCACACAGTGGGGCGTGGCAGATCGGTATGAATCTCCGGTTTTCATGAGGCGAACTTGTGCTGATGACTGATCGTCTGAAGGCTGTGGCGGCAAGTGAGAAACGGAGCGAGCTATCTAGAATTCAATGGCGACCTCAGTTAGACGTCCAGCAGTGCTGGGAGCTCTGTGTGTGTCTGTGGGAGCCTCATGAAGCTCACTGTGTTTGGGTGCTGGGGCTGAGGGCAGTACTGGGGGTTAGGGTTAGTGCTGGGCAGTGCTGGGAGCTCTGTGTGTGTCTGTGGGACCCTCAGAGAGCTTTAATAGCAGGCAGAATTTTTGGGCCTAAAGGGAGACAAGTGTGAGCCATTGGGGCTTGCTGTGACTTAACACAGTACACAGGGCAGTGTTTGGAGCTCTCTGTGTGTCTCTCTGACCTCTGGGGACCTTTAATAGACAGCAGGCTAATTAGGCCTGTCTGGGGAGGTGTGTGTGTCTGTAGGCCTCCCAGTAAGTGAACCCAACACACTGGGCAGTGTTTGGAGCTCTCTGTGTGTCTCTCTGACCTTTAGGGACCTTTAATAGACAGCAGGCTTCTTAGGCCTGTCTGGGGAGGTGTGTGTGTCTGTAGGCCTCCCAGTAAGTGAACCCAACACACTGGGCAGTGTTTGGAGCTCTCTGGGTGTCTCTCTGACCTTTGGGGACCTTTAATAGACAGCAGGCTTCTTAGGCCTGTCTGGGGAGGTGTGTGTGTCTGTAGGCCTCCCAGTATGTGAACACAACACACTGGGCAGTGCTGGGAGCTCTCTGTGTGTCTCTCTGACCTTTGGGGACCTTTAATAGACAGCAGGCTTCTTAGGCCTGTCTGGGGAGGTGTGTGTGTCTGTAGGCCTCCCAGTAAGTGAACCCAACACACTGGGCAGTGTTTGGAGCTCTCTGTCTTTCTCTCTGACCTTTGGGGACCTTTAATAGACAGGAGGCTTCTTAGGCCTGTCTGGGGAGGTGTGTGTGTCTGTAGGCCTCCAGTGTTTTCTAAGTCCATTTTGGTTAACCATGGGTAGGGTTTTGGTTAACCAGGGGTGTAGCTGCTCAGGGCCAGTCCGCTGAAGGTACACTGTTCTCGGACACATGTTCCTCAAATCCTGGTCCTCCTGGAGGATATAGAGGGGTCTAGAGGCTCATGGCATGTCCGCTGAAGGTGCAGTATTCTCGGACACCTTTGAGCAGGGTCCTACCCCTCTGGAGGTCTGAAAACTGTGGATTTTTTCTAAGTCCATTTTGGTTAACCATGGGTAGGGTTTTGGTTAACCATGGGTATGAAAAAGTTGGGGGTGGTGGCGGAGGCTCCACAAAATACCCTCCCGACCGAAAACGGTCAGTCCGACGACCATGCACCTTTCTCGGACACCTTCTGAAAATCCCCCTAAGGCCTGGAGGATCACAGAAAGAGGTTTTGCCACCGGGTGATGGCGCGTAATAGAGAGCACCCTAAAAAAGTGGACTTAGGCTCAGAACGAAAAATAAAAAAAGTTCCACAAAGAGGTAACTTAGCCTCTGAGTGTCCGATTTTCAAGCGGTTTGAAGCGGACTGTTGACCACACTCTCCCCCTCTCCCGGAGGATATATAGGGGTCTAGAGGCTCAAGGCATGTCCGCTGAAGGTGACCTATTCTCGGACACATTCTGTCACATCCTGGTGCCTGTGGAGGATGTAACCAGTGGTGTAGCTGCTCAGGGCCAGTCCGCTGAAGGTGCACTGTTCTCGGACACATGTTCCTCAAATCCTGGTCCTCCTGGAGGATATAGAGGGGTCTAGAGGCTCATGGCATGTCCGCTGAAGGTGCAGTATTCTCGGACACCTTTGAGCAGGGTCCTACCCCTCTGGAGGTCTGAAAACTGTGGATTTTTTCTAAGTCCATTTTGGTTAACCATGGGTAGGGTTTTGGTTAAACATGGGTACGAAAAAGTTGGGGGTGGTGGCGGAGGCTCCACAAAATACCCTCCCGACCGAAAACGGTCAGTCCAACGACCATGTACCTTTCTCGGACACCTTCTGAAAATCCCCCTAAGGCCTGGAGGATCACAGAAAGAGGTTTTGCCATCGGGTGACGGCGCGAAATCGAGAGCACCCTAAAAAAGTGGCTTAGGCTCAGAACGAAAAATAAAAAAAGTTCCACAAAGAGGTAACTCAGCCTCTGAGTGTCCGATTTTGAAGCGGACTGTTGACCACACTCTCCTCCCTCTCCCGGAGGATATATAGGGGTCTAGAGGCTCAAGGCATGTCCGCTGAAGGTGACCTATTCTCGGACACATTCTGTCACATCCTGGTGCCTGTGGAGGATGTAACCAGGGGTGTAGCTGCTCAGGGCCAGTCCGCTGAAGGTGCACTGTTCTCGGACACATGTTCCTCAAATCCTGGTCCTCCTGGAGGATATAGAGGGGTCTAGAGGCTCATGGCATGTCCGCTGAAGGTGCAGTATTCTCGGACACCTTTGAGCAGGGTCCTACCCCTCTGGAGGTCTGAAAACTTTTTCTAAGTCCATTTTGGTTAACCATGGGTAGGGTTTTGGTTAACCATGGGTACGAAAAAGTTGGGGGTGGTGGCGGAGGCGTGGTGGCGGAGGCTCCACAAAATACCCATCCGACCGAAAACGGTCAGTCCGACGACCATGCACCTTTCTCGGACACCTTCTGAAAATCCCCCTAAGGCCTGGAGGATCACAGAAAGAGGTTTTGCCACCGGGTGACGGCGCGAAATCGAGAGCAGTGGCGGACCTAGTCATTTGGGGGCCTAAGGCGAAAACATAGCCAGGGGCCCTCTTCATCCGTCCTTTTAATGCAAAAAAAAAAGGGCCACCTCAAAGCAGGGAAGGACTGGGGGGAAAAAGTGGCCCGGGAGTTGTCTGTCAGAGCGGCCCACTTAATATACGGCGCGTTGCCCGCTCAATGTATGCAAAATACCCATACACTTAACATAATTTTGGATGATTACAAAGAAATAACATTATATATGTTTTT
Source organism: Sprattus sprattus (assembly GCF_963457725.1). Lineage (NCBI taxonomy): Eukaryota > Metazoa > Chordata > Actinopteri > Clupeiformes > Clupeidae > Sprattus > Sprattus sprattus. The sequence goes on along the minus strand of NW_027667020.1, from coordinate 342,347 downwards.
TAATAACATTTGGATCCACAAATTTGCCTGGATGGACACATGGAATAAAATGATACTGGCTATTGTAACACTCCAAGGAAGGTAGGGCCTATAGTTTGCTAGATGAATATGCTTAACTCTGGGCTAGTATCAGATGGTTAGGCCTATATGTATAACTACAGAGCCTTTAGGAATAAATGTCAGCAGAGAAAGAGTACACAATTTTTTTGATAATGATTAGGGCGACCTACATTAAGCAATATCATTTTTTTTGTAGGCTGATTAACTCATACAGCAATACCTTTTTGTATAGTAGATGGCAGCACACAATCAAAATATTTCCCCTCTACCTACATAGCTACAGTAGCTAGTTATATGGAAGAAAGTTGCATTCAGGAGCCTTCATAAGCAAACATGATTTGGCTCCGCATTAAATTATCCCACCTTTTCATTATCCACATGTCTCAAATGTTGTATGATGCAACATAGCTTTACAGGACACATAAATGTCCAGTAACAACGTAAAGAAGGGGGCAACATATAAGTCAAAACCAACTATATTTATTGACTGATCTCGAAAGTATTGGCTTACAAAAGCTAACTAAGTCTTCACAAAGAAAATAACTCAGTGTTAGGGCAAAAAGCGAACATTCACACTGTACAACCTATGAAAAGTGACAGCGGTAGCCTACAAATAAAGAAATACAGACCGCGTTAGCCACTTCACAGCGTGCTAGCCATGATTCTCTTTCGTTCCAATTCTTGGATGTAGGGTTCCACCCTTTATAGAAACCTGTTGAATCGATACATTTGGTGTAGGAAGTCCTAATTGTTTTGTTGTCAATTTATCTTAATTAGTACGCCGACAGAGAAAAAAATCTCCTTTTCCTGAAAGCAGTTCGTCGCCACAATCGCCCTTAAGGTCCGCCGCCACTGGTTTGAACTTTGTTGTAGAAATGAACAGAACAGAACATACGATGGGGTGTAAACATCAGTGGTAATGATAGTGTTGCATGCTGGGTGTGTGATTATGTGTGTGTGTGTGTGTGTGTGTGTGTGTGTAGGGGTGTTAAAGGTGTCTACGAGCGAGACATGCAAGTATTAGGCTAGAGTGATTAACATTTAATAACAAATAAACATAGTAAGACTGACGGAGGAGATTAGAAAATAGTAAGACAATAGTAACCACGAGTGTGTATACAGGTCACTAGGAGTAGTATAAATAGCAGACAGTGAATCCCGTTGGTTATCATGACAGGTATATAATGTATTCGCTTAAGCAAGGAAAACTGTCGCAACCGACGATATCTGCGGGAGGGCCGGTTGGTTATGGACTTAGGCCGTCCCATCAGTGCCTGGGTGGGCAATTTATCGTGGGCTTTCTGCTGGGTGAGGGCCTAAGGCAGTTGCCTAGTTCGCCTTAATGGTAGGTCCGCCACTGGGTACAGGTATGTGGGAGAAGAAATAAATAATTATTACACATAAAGAACACAAATGTATTTGTATGAGACGATTGTTTAAATTTAGATAGAAATATAGTGGGGTTGTTGAGTTTTGTGTTCTCATTAATAGTTTTTTATGTTGCTGATTTGTATCCTATTGTGTCAATTATACTAATTTTATGTGTTCTGTAAGTTATGGGAAATGCACTTATGGAGCTCTTAATTTGATATAAATATCCGCGGAGAGGATGTGAAAAAAACGGAACTCATAATTCCCAAATCGTAGGTTCGTATATCGTCTGCAGACAAAACCAGTTGTGGGTCCAAATATTGTTAAAGCAGTTAGAAATGCATTTCTCAGATAGGTATGGATGCAGAAACACCCACATTTTCTTCCTCCTTCCTCCTCTCTTCTTTTCTCCTCTCTTTTCTCCCTTTTTCCTTCTTCCCCCTCTTTTTTCTCCCCCCCCCTCTTAGATGGCCTTATGGGCCCCAGCTTGAGCGCTGAACCCTAACCAGTAGGCCACGGTTGCCTCTGACAAAAAAGGAGGAGAAATCTGTCATCTCTTCCTGTGCTACCACTGCAGCTCTCATAGCACTAGGAATTCAGCCATTTACATCAGCACTCAGCTTGCATTTACACCTAAAGACAACACACACACACACACAGGCACACAGACACACACACAGGCACACAGACACACAGACAAACACACAGGCACACAGACACACAGACACACACACACAACTCTCTCCCTTTCACACACACACCGAGAAAGTTTCAAGGCACCCTCAAATTCTTCAAATTCCTCTGTTGACTGTTTCAAGAGTCCCCCTGAAGCAAAGCCTGAACCCGCCTCTCAGAATCTCTCCCCAGTATATAAGCCTGACCTACTCTGTCGCCATTTTGTGGGCGAAAGAGCTGGAGAGTGGAGCAGCAAGATTCTTAAAGACAAATTTCAGAGACATTTCTTTCAAGATTGCCGTGAGTTTTCAAGACGGTGAGTGTTCTGTTATTACAAGTATGTTTAGCTATTGAGTTGTAACTATTAGTTAGATGGTTAGTGGCTGGAGAAGCTGTGTGGCAGTCAGCCAGGGGGGAGGTGGGAGGGGAGCTGTGTGTGTGTGTGTGTGTGCGTTTGTGTGTGTGTGTTTGTGTGTGTGTGTGTGTGTGTGTGTGTGTGTCGTATTATCTAAGATTTTTACCATTACCAGAATGTTTTTTGTGTTGTTTAGATATGACTCTGCGAGTGTGCTGCGAGTCCTGCAAAATCCTTCTAAAACAAAGAAAATCTCTTCAGGACAAACTGGAAAGTTCCAGGAGGGAATTGGAGTTGGTAATGCAGCATCTCCGGGTCCTCAGACGCCGGGCCCTCAACAGAAACCGGGTCCTACCTAGAAGAATGCGCGTAGTGGAGGAGGCAGGTTCCAGCTACAGTTAACCCCCAAATCCCTAATGTGCACGCGCACACACACACACACACACACACACATACACACAGACACAGACACAGACACACACAGACACACACACACACACACACACACACACACACACACACACACACACACACACACACACACACACAACGTTCGCCGTGTGTGGTTATGTTTGGAATTGTTTGTGTTTGTTTGTGTGTTGTATTTGCTATTTTTTAATATATCTAAATAAAACAAAGTTTGAAGGTATTTTTCTGTGTTTGAATCTTGATTTTGCTGAGGGTCACACACCAGCAGCGATGACTGCTCTGTGTCTCGTTTTAAGTCACAGAGAGCCCACATGGCTAACTTATGTACCAGAGTAGGCCCCATATGCCTGCCGTCTATTAAAGGTCACTGAGGGTCAAACACACAAGGGAGAGCACCAGTATGGACTTAGGCAAAAAAACTGCATTTTTTTTCAGTTATTATTCTCAAATGTCCCTTTTGTATTCTGAATGTCAGTTATGTTCCCAATTGCCTGAAAAATGAGTAACAGTGACTCTCTTATGATGGACCAGCAAAAAAAAAATGTCCTTCTGGTTGGGGATCGAACCAGCCACCTTCTGGTTAACAGCCACAGCTGCCGACTACACGACCGGCTAATTTTTTTTAGACCTGAAAAGATTCTGAAAAGATTTGGCCAATCACGTTCGCACCAGTTTGCAGAGTTGATAACAATTGACCAATCACGGCAGAAATCCTGGAGAGCGCCGTCGGGCAGCACGCACGGCAGAAATGCTGGAGCGCGACGTCAGGCGACGTCACTTAGCTGACGCTGGACCTGGATGGGGGGGCGGGCAAATCGAAAATGCAAACCTCTGGATAGCTCAAATAGCCAGAAGATGCGTCCGTAATTCAAACAACTTCAAGGAAGCAATCCTCCCTCTAAAGCTGTATCAAGTTAAATAAACCGAGGAAATTTGTCGACATGGTGAGTATTTACACATTAACTACACTGCTGAATGGGATAATTGTTTTGTGTATAGCTAGCTTTCTACCTTTAAAACGCTATAATTTATCTGACTAAAATGTCGCTATATTTTAGAGATGTTGCTTTTGGCGACATAGATGCATACAATTAATTTTTAAATGCATGACAATAACATAAGTCGTATACCTGCAGATCGTATTTACTTTAATTATTGAAGTCATTTCCCCTTGGTTTAGCTAGCTTTTTACCTAAGCTGCTTTCTCTGACTGCAATTTCGCTTTCGCTCATGCCTTTGGTCTGCTAATATAATCTGTTAGTCTTGTACGATATAACTTGAAGTATTGAAGTATTGAAGTAATTATTCCCGTTGTTGTCATTTCGATTTATTTAGCTATATAGCTATCTTATAATCACTCTGTTATCTGTACTGGAATTACGCTAGTCCTCGTCAAATAACGTTAACTATATTAAGGGTGCTTTTACGTGGGCTATGAATGAATGATAACGAAATATTTTGACTGTGAATAAGAGTATTTTATGCACAATCGCTTAAATTCAGATGTATAAACGAAATATTGAGAGGTTGTACAGGTAATGGCAGGAAAGGGAGACAGTGGTGAGGAGGGGGGTTCACCTGTGTGGAGAATAGGGCTAATACTATTACAGGGAAGATGGTCTGCTCTTCATGGATTTATGTTATTTTCATTCATTAAAAACAATGTGCAATTACTATGTCACCAAAGGCAAAATCTGTGAAGTCACACAAGGCAATGTCAGAATCAGAATGGTTGGCACGTTTGAGAAAGTTTGCCAGCACTGGATCCTGGCCTGCCGGGGGTGGGAACAAGCCAGCACCAAGGCAGAAGAAGTGGTACGAGCTGTATCAAAGGGTATGACTATATACATGGCACAGTATAATGTATTTATTGTTATTAAGTCATTATAACATGTATTAAATAGGATAAAAGGCAATGTTCCCACAAGGAAATCCAAATGTAAAAAGCAAATCAGTTACATCATATCTCTGTGACTACACATACGAAAATGAAAACTCAAACAATTGTATAACTTTTATTTCTAGATTGAAAAATGTCCAATGCAGACACAAGGACAGAGGTCTTTGTTTGGTCTAGTAAGGGCGTGTGTTTGTGGATTCCACACTCAGAAGGTAACGCTGGTCAATTCAAAACTCAAAAAGTGTGTGTGTGTGTGTGTATCAATATGCAAACTAATTTGTGATGTCTCTACAGCCAACTGGAGCAAGTACTGCCTCTGGGCCTGCAGGGCCGCAGACGGCAGCAGCCAGGCAAAGTCCTACTGGGCCTGCAGGGCAGCAGTCGGCAGCAGTGGGTCCGGTTCAAGGCACTGCAGGGCCGCAGACGGCAGCAGCCAGGCAAAGTCCTACTGGGCCTGCAGGGCAGCAGTCGGCAGCAGTGGGTCCGGTTCAAGGCACTGCAGGGCCGCAGACGGCAGCAGCCAGGCAAAGTCCTACTGGGCCTGCAGGGCAGCATTAGGCACTAGTGGGTCCGGTTCAAGGCACTGCAGGGCAGCAGACGGCAGCAGCCAGGCAAAGTCCTACTGGGCCTGCAGGGCAGCAGTCGGCAGCAGTGGGTCCGGTTCAAGGCACTGCAGGGCAGCAGACAGCAGCAGCCAGTCAAAGTCCTGGCCAAAGGGCCTTAGGTTCATTGCTGGTGTCTGTGGGCCGTAAGCACCCACCCCCACATATTTTAATGGTATTTGGCCTCATAAATTGACCATAAATATTTTACATTTTGTTCACTGAATGATAATTTGTCAATATAGTTCTCTCACGACACAGACGTTTGCCTTGTTGCTTTTCAGTTGAACAAGTCAAGATTTGGTGGTGCTCATGTTTCTGCGGCCAGGCCAAATCTAAGCCTAGCTAGAAAATCAACCCAGGTAAATAGATTGACCCAGTTTGAATAGAGACTGATTGATTGAACCTACACATGATGTAGTGTAGTGTATTGTATTCATTGTTATGTATGCTCTTATTTTACAGAGCCAAGTCACCATCCCCACCGAAAGCAGTACCACTTCTCCAGCCAGCAGTGGCGGACCTACCATTAAGGCGAACTAGGCAACTGCCTTAGGCCCTGACCCAGCAGAAAGCCCACGATAAATTGCCCACCCAGGCACTGATGGGACGGCCTAAGTCCATAACCAACCGGCCCTCCCGCAGATATCGTCGGTTGCGACAGTTTTCCTTGCTTAAGCGAATACATTATATACCTGTCATGATAACCAACGGGATTCACTGTCTGCTATTTATACTACTCCTAGTGACCTGTATTCACACTCATGGTTACTATTGTCTTACTATTTTCTAATCTCCTCCGTCAGTCTTACTATGTTTATTTGTTATTAAATGTTAATCACTCTAGCCTAATACTTGCATGTCTCGCTCGTAGACACCTTTAACACCCCTACACACACACACACACACATACACACATAATCAAACACCCAGCATGCAACACTACCATTACCACTGATGTTTACACCCCATCGTATGTTCTGTTCTGTTCATTTCTACAACAAAGTTCAAACCAGTGGCGGCGGACCTTAAGGGCGATTGTGGCGACGAACTGCTTTCAGGAAAAGGAGATTTTTTTCTCTGTCGGCGTACTAATTAAGATAAATTGACAACAAAACAATTAGGACTTCCTACACCAAATGTATCGATTCAACAGGTTTCTATAAAGGGTGGAACCCTATATCCAAGAATTGGAACGAAAGAAAATCATGGCTAGCACGCTGTGAAGTGGCTAACGCGGTCTGTATTTCTTTATTTGTAGGCTACCGCTGTCACTTTTCATAGGTTGTACAGTGTGAATGTTCGCTTTTTGCCCTAACACTGAGTTATTTTCTTTGTGAAGACTTAGTTAGCTTTTGTAAGCCAATACTTTCGAGATCAGTCAATAAATATAGTTGGTTTTGACTTATATGTTGCCCCCTTCTTTACGTTGTTACTGGACATTTATGTGTCCTGTAAAGCTATGTTGCATCATACAACATTTGAGACATGTGGATAATGAAAAAGTGGGATAATTTAATGCGGAGCCAAATCATGTTTGCTTATGAAGGCTCCTGAATGCAACTTTCTTCCATATAACTAGCTACTGTAGCTATGTAGGTAGAGGGGAAATATTTTGATTGTGTGCTGCCATCTACTATACAAAAAGGTATTGCTGTATGAGTTAATCAGCCTACAAAAAAAATGATATTGCTTAATGTAGGTCGCCCTAATCATTATCAAAAAAATTGTGTACTCTTTCTCTGCTGACATTTATTCCTAAAGGCTCTGTAGTTATACATATAGGCCTAACCATCTGATACTAGCCCAGAGTTAAGCATATTCATCTAGCAAACTATAGGCCCTACCTTCCTTGGAGTGTTACAATAGCCAGTATCATTTTATTCCATGTGTCCATCCAGGCAAATTTGTGGATCCAAATGTTATTAAAAAACATACATAATGTTATTTCTTTGTAATCATCCAAAATTATGTTAAGTGTATGGGTATTTTGCATACATTGAGCGGGCAATGCGCCGTATATTAAGTGGGCCGCTCTGACAGACAACTCCCGGGCCACTTTTTCCCCCCAGTCCGCCCCTGCTTTGAGGTGGCCCTTTTTTTTTTGCATTAAAAGGACGGATGAAGAGGGCCCCTGGCTATGTTTTCGCCTTAGGCCCCCAAATGACTAGGTCCGCCACTGCTCTCGATTTCGCGCCGTCACCTGGTGGCAAAACCTCTTTCTGTGATCCTCCAGGCCTTAGGGGGATTTTCAGAAGGTGTCCGAGAAAGGTGCATGGTCGTCGGACTGACCGTTTTCGGTCGGGAGGGTATTTTGTGGAGCCTCCGCCACCACGCCTCCGCCACCACCCCCAACTTTTTCGTACCCATGGTTAACCAAAACCCTACCCATGGTTAACCAAAATGGACTTAGAAAAAATCCACAGTTTTCAGACCTCCAAAGGGGTAGGACCCTGCTCAAAGGTGTCCGAGAATACTGCACCTTCAGCGGACATGCCATGAGCCTCTAGACCCCTCTATATCCTCCAGGAGGACCAGGATTTGAGGAACATGTGTCCGAGAACAGTGCACCTTCAGCGGACTGGCCCTGAGCAGCTAAACCCCTGGTTACATCCTCCACAGGCACCAGGATGTGACAGAATGTGTCCGAGAATAGGTCACCTTCAGCGGACATGCCTTGAGCCTCTAGACCCCTATATATCCTCCGGGAGAGGGAGGAGAGTGTGGTCAACAGTCCGCTTCAAAATCGGACACTCAGAGGCTGAGTTACCTCTTTGTGGAACTTTTTTTATTTTTCGTTCTGAGCCTAAGTCCACTTTTTTAGGGTGCTCTCGATTTAGCGCCGTCACCCGATGGCAAAACCTCTTTCTGTGATCCTCCAGGCCTTAGGGGGATTTTCAGAAGGTGTCCGAGAAAGGTACATGGTCGTCGGACTGACCGTTTTCGGTCGGGAGGGTATTTTGTGGAGCCTCCGCCACCACCCCCAACTTTTTCGTACCCATGGTTAACCAAAACCCTACCCATGGTTAACCAAAATGGACTTAGAAAAAATCCACAGTTTTCAGACCTCCAGAGGGGTAGGACCCTGCTCAAAGGTGTCCGAGAATACTGCACCTTCAGCGGACATGCCATGAGCCTCTAGACCCCTCTATATCCTCCAGGAGGACCAGGATTTGAGGAACATGTGTCCGAGAACAGTGCACCTTCAGCGGACTGGCCCTGAGCAGCTACACCACTGGTTACATCCTCCACAGGCACCAGGATGTGACAGAATGTGTCCGAGAATAGGTCACCTTCAGCGGACATGCCTTGAGCCTCTAGACCCCTATATATCCTCCGGGAGAGGGAGGAGAGTGTGGTCAACAGTCCGCTTCAAAATCGGACACTCAGAGGCTGAGTTACCTCTTTGTGGAACTTTTTTTATTTTTCGTTCTGAGCCTAAGTCCACTTTTTTAGGGTGCTCTCGATTTCGTGCCGTCACCCGGTGGCAAAACCTCTTTCTGTGATCCTCCAGGCCTTAGGGGGATTTTCAGAAGGTGTCAGAGAAAGGTGCATGGTCGTCGGACTGACCGTTTTCGGTCGGGAGGGTATTTTGTGAGCCTCCGCCACCACCCCCAACTTTTTCATACCCATGGTTAACCAAAACCCTACCCAGGGTTAAGCAAAATGGACTTAGAAAAAATCCACAGTTTTCAGACCTCCAGGGGGTAGGACCCTGCTCAAAGGTGTCCGAGAATACTGCACCTTCAGCGGACATGCCTCGAGCCTCTAGACCCCTCTATATCCTCCAGGAGGACCAGGATTTGAGGAACATGTGTCCGAGAACAGTGCATGGTTAACCAAAATGGACTTAGAAAACACTGGAGGCTTACAGACACACACACCTCACCAGACAGGCCTAAGAAGCCTCCTGTCTATTAAAGGTCCCCAAAGGTCAGAGAGACACACAGAGAGCTCCAAACACTGCCCAGTGTGTTGGGTTCACTTACTGGGAGGCCTACAGACACACACACCTCCCCAGACAGGCCTAAGAAGCCTGCTGTCTATTAAAGGACCCCAAAGGTCAGAGAGACACACAGAGAGCTCCCAGCACTGCCCAGTGTGTTGTGTTCACTTACTGGGAGGCCTACAGACACACACACCTCCCCAGACAGGCCTAAGAAGCCTGCTGTCTATTAAAGGTCCCCAAAGGTCAGAGAGACACCCAGAGAGCTTCAAACACTGCCCAGTGTGTTGGGTTCACTTACTGGGAGGCCTACAGACACACAAACCTCCCCAGACAGGCCTAAGAAGCCTGCTGTCTATTAAAGGTCCCCAAAGGTCAGAGAGACACACAGAGAGCTCCAAACACTGCCCTGTGTACTGTATTAAGTCACAGCAAGCCCCAATGGCTCACACTTGTCTCCCTTTAGGCCCAAAAATTCTGCCTGCTATTAACTTGTTACTGCTTTAACGCCCCCTAATGGACCCGCGGGCGGGCCCGTACTGGATAAATCGCCAAAACAAATCCTGAAAATTCTATTTCTGAAAATATGATTCAAACTCCCATTTAATATTTTTTTGTGGTAATCCAACTATATGTAAACCGATTTTCAGTTGTCTACATGCATCCGTTACAAATAAATACAATTTTAAACACACCATGACACATCCTCATTTTTTACATATGGAGCAGCCTCCTCCCATAACTAAGCCATTTAAATGTGTTTCTGCATTATCCGTACCTTAAATAACGTTATAGAACATTCATTTACCTTCAAAACATCTAAAAAAACAGACTTGAACTGCATGGTTATGTCCATAAAGTTGTTTATTCACTTGCTCACGACATTGAGAAAAAACGTTCACTTTCTTGTATGTTTCTGATGGCGATCTCCTCGCTCTCTTCCTGACAACACTACACGAAGTTATCACGTGATGTTATATATAGTTACAAAGCTTAAGACCCCCTCTTTCAGAATCTTTGGATTTTATTGGCTGTTAAACACATGTTTGTCATGAGTGACAGGCATTACCACCAATGGCATCAGCTCTCAATCATGCAGCTGCTCAGGCATGTCCTATCATATCACTTTACACTTCTTGTAAGACTTCTCAGTAGTGATTGACACCTGTTTTACCGAATAATAGAGATTCTAACAAAAAAGTAGGTAGGTCATTTGCCCTGATTGCTCAGTCCTGGAGTTTAGATTTTTGAAAGCGTAACTCAAGAGTCTCAGCTGCGCTCCCGGTGCGTAAATGGGCCATTTTGTTTACCTTCAAATGCGCACAGCAAGTGGTTTGGTCCACACGATCCTGAGGGCTTGTTTGTGCATATTTTTGGCTGCAATTTGTCTCCCTTGTACTCATCCATCATGGCAAGACGAGGATTGCAGATGAGTGAAATATATGGGATGATTTTTGATGAAGACGTCGACGGAAGCCAGTGGACTCCGCATGGACTAGCATGCTAGTATGGACTCAGCATGGACTAGCATGGACTCGGAAGAGTGAATGGAATCGATGCCATCCTCGATGCGTAAGTAATTTAAATCAACTACTTTTTAGTGCATACCAGTAAGCTATGCATATGCCTTATTCTCTTTAGTGCTTTATTTTTTTTTATCATTGTGGGATGTAGTTTGTTAGTAATGGATATTGGTTAGCATGCTGCTGCTGTATTCACGTAGCTGCAATGTAGGTTACAACATACTAACATAGCACAACCTGCTTCTTGCCTCAAATCGCATAGAAATGTTTTATTTACATCTGCTAAATGCATGCTGAATGCATAATGCCTATGTTATTATCACACTTCAACTTGACTATGGTGTTTTTTACATATGTTTACATTTTACATATTTGTGCATTAGCTTAGTAAATAACATGAAGCAACATTCAATTGTAAGGCATGACCCAGTCAAAATATTGATATTGTCCAACGTTTTTATCTTGCAGTGACCCAGCTCCAGCTTCAGTATCACCCTCACCCCCACGCCCACCCCTGTCGCCACCACCACCACCACCACCCCTGTCGCCACCACTACTACCAGCTGCACAGTCTCCAACAGTGACACAATCCAATCTCAAAAGAAATTATAATATTAGTCTAAAATGGAGTTATATATGTCTGTACAACGAAAAAAAACAATGATATACAATGAGAACATTTTTTATGCATTTGGAGAGCTTGGAGAGGTTTTGGACACTTGGAGACGCCTGAATGCACCATTTAGATATTGCTGTGCAACACCTGGACATTTTTAGATATCTGCTCCAAACTTTGTACTTTGTTTCTCAGGAACATGTTGAATCAGGACATATAGGACATGACAGTTTTTTTTTTCCTTGAAACCATCCACACACTGTCAAACATAAAAATGAAAGGCGTTTTTTACATTTTTTACATTTTGTTCTGTATATGATGCTTTGAAATTGATACTTAATGATGAAAATAAAAGTCAGGAGGTGAATGCATGTCTTGGCCCATTTGTCTTCTTCAATTTAAGATATGAATGATCTTTGTATCTTGTGTACAACTTCAGATATTGAGTGTTATTATGTGTAAGTACAAATCGTTCCAAATTAAGGCGAAATATCCCACTGCAGTAACAGGTTAAAGCTCTCTGAGGGTTCCACAGACACACACAGAGCTCCCAGCACTGCCCAGCACTAACCCTAACCCCCAGTACTGCCCTTAGCCCCAGCCCACTGCCCCCAAACACAGTGAGCTTCACGAGGCTCCCACAGACACACACAGAGCTCCCAGCACTGCTGGACGTCTAACTGAGGTCGCCATTGAATTCTAGATAGCTCGCTCCGTTTCTCACTTGCCGCCACAGCCTTCAGACAATCAGTCATCAGCACAAGTTCGCCTCATGAAAACCGGAGATTCATACCGATCTGCCACGCCCCACTGTGTGGTGTGTTTGTTTAGTGTGTAGCGCAGTTGCACTACGGGGTGTTGAGCTGCTTATTATGTGTAGGTTTTTAAGGATGCAATGTGCATCGTGGTCCGGTGCTTCCGCCCTGTATAGCTTTTCCTTTATAGAGTCGAGCCTTTCTTTCATATTAAAGCTCTCTGAGGGTCCCACAGACACACACAGAGCTCCCAGCACTGCCCAGCACTAACCCTAACCCCCAGTACTGCCCTCAGCCCCAGCACCCAAACACAGTGAGCTTCATGAGGCTCCCACAGACACACACAGAGCTCCCAGCACTGCTGGACGTCTAACTGAGGTCGCCATTGAATTCTAGATAGCTCGCTCCGTTTCTCACTTGAATTACAGAATTCCGCCTGTCAGTGCGCCCAAATCACCGATTCCTCACCCCATATTTTCCCAGGCTCTTTCTCTTTCAATCTTTCTCTCTCTCAGAGTTGCTTCATGTGGGGTTCGATCCTACGATTTTCAGGTGGTTTCGTCGAAACTAACACCTTTAATGGGTGGTTTCACCGAGACTTGCCCTTCGCGGGGTTCGAACCTCTGCTTCTCAGGTACCTCAGCCACTAATATGCCTCTCCCCACTCATCCGGGGCAAATTCTCGCTAGAAAAGGGTTCGGCGCGGTGACAGAGAGCTCCGTAGAGCCCTCGGCGTCCCCGGCCTGGAGGCTGACCGCGGTGGCTGGGAGGTGGGACCTGTGAGACAGGGTGCCTCCCCTGGCGGGTCACGGTTTCCAATCGGTCAGAAGGTTTAGGAGAGGAGAGGGAGGAGAGTGTGGTCAACAGTCCGCTTCAAACCGCTTGAAAATCGGACACTCAGAGGCTGAGTTACCTCTCGTGGAACTTTTTTTATTTTTTGTTCTGAGCCTAAGTCCACTTTTTTAGGGTGCTCTCGATTTCGCGCCGTCACCCGGTGGCAAAACCTCTTTCTGTGATCCTCCAGGCCTTAGGGGGATTTTCAGAAGGTGTCCGAGAAAGGTGCATGGTCGTCGGACTGACCGTTTTCGGTCGGGAGGGTATTTTGTGGAGCCTCCGCCACCACCCCCAACTTTTTCGTACCCATGGTTAACCAAAACCCTACCCATGGTTAACCAAAATGGACTTAGAAAAAATCCACAGTTTTCAGACCTCCAGAGGGGTAGGACCCTGCTCAAAGGTGTCCGAGAATACTGCACCTTCAGCGGACATGCCATGAGCCTCTAGACCCCTCTATATCCTCCAGGAGGACCAGGATTTGAGGAACATGTGTCCGAGAACAGTGCACCCTCAGCGGACTGGCCCTGAGCAGCTACACCCCTGGTTACATCCTCCACAGGCACCAGGATGTGACAGAATGTGTCCGAGAATAGGTCACCTTCAGCGGACATGCCTTGAGCCTCTAGACCCCTATATATCCTCCGGGAGAGGGAGGAGAGTGTGGTCAACAGTCCGCTTCAAACCACTTGAAAATCGGACACTCAGAGGCTGAGTTACTTCTTTGTGGAACTTTTTTTATTTTTCGTTCTGAGCCTAAGTCCACTTTTTTAGGGTGCTCTCGATTTCGCGCCGTCACCCGGTGGCAAAACCTCTTTCTGTGATCCTCCAGGCCTTAGGGGGATTTTCAGAAGGTGTCCGAGAAAGGTGCATGGTCGTCGGACTGACCGTTTTCGGTCGGGAGGGTATTTTGTGGAGCCCTCGCCACCACCCCCAACTTTTTCGTACCCATGGTTAACCAAAATCCTACCTATGGTTAACCAAAATGGACTTAGAAAAAATCCAGAATTTTCAGACCTCCAGAGGGGTAGGACCCTGCTCAAAGGTGTCCGAGAATACTGCACCTTCAGCGGACATGCCATGCCATGCCACCCCTCTATATCCTCCAGGAGGACCAGGATTTGAGGAACATGTGTCCGAGAACAGTGCACCTTCAGCGGACTGGCCATATGCAGCTACACCCCTAGTTACACCTTCCACAGGCACCAGGATGTGACAGAATGTGTCCGAGAATAGGTCACCTTCAGCGGACTGGCCATGTGCAGCTACACCCCTAGTTACATCCTCCACAGGCACCAGGATGTGAACATAATGTGTCCGAGGACAGAGCACCATCAACGGACTCTTTACCAGCTTTGAGTCCCTTGTTTTCGACTTCCAGAGGCACCATAATGTCAAAAACATGTGTCCGCCAAAGATGCACCATCAACGGACTCTCTGCGAGCTTCGAGTCCCTTGTTTTCGACTTCCAGATGCACCATAATGTCAAAAACATGTGCCCGAGAAAGATGCACCATCAACGGACTCTCTATGAGCTTCTGGGGCCTTGTTACAATCCTCCAGGAGGCTTCTGAAAAGGAGCTCTCTAGTCCCGAGATGGTACCCGGTGGCAAAACCTCTTTTTGGCATCCTCCAGGCTTAAGGGGAATCCTCAGAGAGTGTCCGAAAAAAGTGCACTGTCGTCGGACTGACCGTTTTGGCTCGGGAGGGTAGGCCATGGAGCTCGCGCCAGCACCCCCAACTTTTTTTTACCCATGGTTAACCAGTAACTATGAGTCTCTTAAGGTTCCATAAGAGAGTCATACTATGACTCTTATGGAAAAGTAACTATGACTCTGTCATAGGGTCGGGGCAAAAACGAATCTCAAGAACATTAAGGCTAAATAAATATCAGAGTTGATCCAAATGATTGAGGGAAGTTGGCTAGCAATAACCCCAATTATGGGATAAAGATTGGCTCTGAAAGAGGAAATAGCCTGGAAATGTACTGTGGGAGGAATCGGTGACTTGGTCGCACTGACAGGTGGGATTCTGTATCAGCATGGTGGCTCAGTGGGTAGGGCGCGGCACCACGAACCACGAAGAGCACAGGTTCGAAACCCGCAAAGGGTAAGATTTCAGAAGAACATCTGAGAATCGCAGGTTCAAATCCCACCTGAAGCAACTATGTCCTAAGTTGCATATGAATCCCCGGAGAAAAATAACACACAAATCGCAATCAAACTCTGTAAACAGAACGTGGCAAACTCTGTAAGCAGAACATGGCATACTTTGAAGACAGAACTTGGCAAACTCTGTATACACAACCCGGAAAACTCTGTAAACGGAGTGAGGCAAACTCTGTAAACGGAGTGAGGCAAACTCTGTAAACGGAGTGAGGCAAACTCTGTAAACAGAACGTGGCAAACTCTGTAACAGAACTAAGCAAACTCTGTGAAAAGAACCTGGCAAGTTCTTTAAACAGAAAATATAATATTTTGTTTTTATCTTTTTTTAAAGCCATTCGTCTCACACGTTTCACCCTAGAAAGGCGCCCGGTGTACGCCGGAGTATCCTTTCTGCCCCCGGTGATTTCGCATCCCAGGTGCTGAGGTCCCACGGGGCCTCTACTTGGGAGGGTAGGGAATTTCGGTCGACCCCTCCCGCTGGCAGGCCGTTGCTGAGGATTGTGTAAATCAGTTGTAAAAGTCACACAGCAATCATATAATATAAAATTATATGTTTTTCGGTTTCCTAACCGTTGTCGGCAGTGGAAGTCGATTGTAAAAATCACAGGTACGGTGTTGCACCCCGCACAGTAACCGGAACCCCACGGGGTGGGCAGAGAAATCTGCCAGAACATCCAGCAGGAATGGCTGCGATGAAGAAGGGCAAGACCACAGGTCGCAAGGCTAAGTGGTCTGTAAAAGAACTAAAAACTTTGATGGAGATGGAGGAGGCTCTCGAGCAAGGCCAATACTCTGTATATTACATGAATGTGGAAATTGCAAGTCAGCTTCCAGGTAGGTCCTCCCACGAAGTGAAAGAGAAAAGACAGTGCATGAGACGGCAATCTCACAGGAGAAGCACTAAGCTCTTACTGCAGCCAACAGAGGCAAACCTGGAGAGGCAGGAAATCCCTGCTGAACTCAATCTGCTGATACAGCCACGAGGGTTACAAGCAGTAACTGGCCTCAACAGAAAATTAAGGTGGCAAGCTGGTGCTCTCATTGACATGTACACTCACGAACACGAAATCAGGCGGGTGCTCACATTGGCAAGCAGGAAGGACCCGGGCGCAGCAGTGGCCATTGAGACCGCTACGGCGATGGTGATAAGGGAGGCGAGAAGAAAAGGTCCAGCGACCAAAAAGAACAGCAAAGCTGGCGAGCCGATGAAGCCCCGAAGCAAGCGAGAAATGAAGAGGGATGAGGTCCATAAACTCAGAAAACTAATGAGTACGGACCCGGCTAAGCTTGTTAGCTATGTCCTTGACGGGAGTGAAGCGACCGACTGCCCAGTCCCGCTGCCTCAATTACACGAAGTGTTTGAAAGGCGTTGGATGGGGTCAGAAGGTGCCTTCAAGGGCTTGGGAGGCTTTAAGGCCGCCAGCGGGGCGGACAACGAACACTTCTCCACCCTGTTCACCCCCGAAGAGGTGCTCACACACCTCAGAAAGACGGACAGGAAATCGGCACCAGGCACGGACGGCATCGGGCGGGATGACCTACTCCTCTGGGACCCGAAGGGTGTGAAGCTATCAAAACTCTTTGGCAGCTGGCTTGGGGCGGGGTTCATACCTCAGTGTGTAAAGCCCGCGAGAACTGTACTGATACCAAAGACCTCCGACCCTCTGCTGTTGAATGACCCGAATAACTGGCGCCCAATCACTATCGGCTCGATGCTGATGCGGCTGTTCTCACGACTGCTAAATGGGCGCCTTACGAAAGCCTGCACTATCCACGACAGGCAGCGAGGGTTCAGGGACTCTCCTGGCTGTAGTGAGAATCTTCACATCCTTCAAAGTCTGGTTAAAGCCAGCAGGAGGGAGAGAAAGTCACTAGCGGTGGTGCTCGTGGACGTGGCAAAGGCTTTCGATACGGTGACACACGAGCACTTGCTTGCAGTGCTCAGGCAGAGAGGTCTGGATGAACACATCATAAACACAATACAAAGCTCGTACGACGGGGGCGTAACTTGCATTGAAGCCGGGGGAGAACAATCTGAACCCATTGCAATGAAAGTCGGTGTGAAGCAGGGTGACCCACTGTCCCCATTGCTTTTCAATCTGGCTCTTGATCC